>NC_068939.1:113681488-113752488 GCF_016801865.2 Culex pipiens pallens
CAAAAAAAAAATTCACCGGATCAAAAAAAATGTGGCAAAAATAACACTAATGAACATCACTCCTAAACTTGCTGTTTTTATGAAGATAATCTATTTAAAATAATTATCCCGAAAACCTCTCACAATGCTCACGATCGCCCAAAACTCCGCAAAAATAAAAAATGCTTTTTTTGAACCTCGCGATGAGTTGTGTTCGAGTTTTGAACATTTTGTATCTAAAATTGTTATCGGGTTTTTTTTTCTGTTGGAGGGCAGACAAATTAAAGAAATTAAACAGTTTTACATTTTATTTTTCAAGTATTTGCAAACAAATTTACAATTTCTGAAAACGTGAAACAGATTTATATTTGTAAACTGGTTAGTGACAGGATTATTTTGAAGCGCGTTCGAAATTATGTCAATTTTCTTGCGATAACAACACTTCCATTTGTGTTTTAGTTCCGAATTTATCCGGGGACAAAATCGTTTTATTTCAAAATTTAACGCCGCGACATTATGCTTCTTGGATTTTTGCTGGCCTGTGAACAAAAATGATCAAGTTGTAAAACAAATAGTATTCAAAAACTCTCATAACTTACCTTTACCATACAGTACTGATTGGCCTCAAATCAGCAAAATTCCCTGAAACAGGTTCCCTGTAGCAGGTTCTTTTTGGCCGGAAAACATTTTTTTATTCGAGAACCTCACCACTTCCACCAACAAACCGAAAATATTTGACATGATTTTTCCCATCGCAACCCCAAGTTTACTAGGATTTGTTTGGCGGGATGACCCCAACCCACAAGTCAAACGGCGGGATATAAAAGTCATTGTTTTTGTTTTTGACATTAGTTTACATAAAGAATTTCGTCGGTCACTGAGCCGCCGGTCGTTTCTAGAGAGCCTATTCTTTATGTAAACTAATGTCAAAAACAAAAACAATGACTTTTATATCCCGCCGTTTGACATGGAGGACTTTTAAAACCCGCCAAACAAATCGCAGCACACTGGGGGTTGCTAGGGGAAAATCGAAAAAGTCCTTGTCATAACATTTCTGTTTTCAGCTGAAAAGGAAGTGATTTTTTCCAGGATTTTTCAGAGTTTCAGATTTAATTATGCCGGAAACAAGCAGTGGTGTTCCAGAGTTTTAAACCCCGTAGATTTCATTTAATCAGTACGATGATCTGACCCGAAGAAACACGCAGTTTGTTGTTCCAAATGTTGTGCGATCTCAACAAAAGCCATCGCCTCGATCGCTTCCGGTGAACCACGGAGTGAAATGAAGCAAAACAGACAAATTCCAAGCAGATCAATCATGTTTTAAATATGTTTTTAACTATTTTTAAAAGAAATAAACATATTTTAGTAGGGGGTGGGGCTGGTACTAAAGAATGTGGTTTTATTCGAAGTTCATTCAATTTGAAAAGGTCAATGTGTCTGGGGAGTAAGATGAGGTCAACAAGATTTATTAAAATATTTTGATTTTTTTTCAGGTTCTCCTTAATGAAACATTTTGTTTAAAGAGTTGTTTAGTAGACATCCTAAAGAAACTTAGCTGAAAAAATCATTTCCCAAGATCAACATGTTTCCGGCGTACTTTTTATTTCCTCCGATATTTATTTATCAGTTAATTTAGAACCCATTCGTAACGTTCGTGGTAGCAAGTAAACTCTGGTCAGAAGATCCGAAGTCAGTTTTCTTATGAAACTATGAAACTGCAAATGATTTGGAGACAATCGCAAAATAGTTTTAAATCTGCTCAGATTGGTAAATTCCATGGGTTCAAGGCTCTTAACATCCAGCACTACAAAATGCTTTTAAACGACGGCGGATCACCGGATTGTATAAAATTCAATAAATATGATCACTTGGTTCTCGTTCAATCGAGTCTGTCCTTTCGAGTCACTTCCTTTTCAAATGAAAACAAACCAAATATGACAAGGACTTTTTCGATTTTCCCCTAACAACCCCCAGTGTGCTGCGATTTGTTTGGCGGGTTTGAAAAGTCCTCCATGTCAAACGGCGGGGTTTAAAAGTCATTGTTTATGTTTTTGACATTAGTTTACATAAAGAATTCTTTATGTAAACTAATGTCAAAAACATAAACAATGACTTTTATATCCCGCCGTTTGGCATGCATGATTTTTTAAACCCGCCAAACAAATCGCAGCAAACTGGGGGTTGCGAAGCGAAAAACTTGTAATTTCTTTTTTGTTTTTGACGGAAGTGGTGGAGTTTTGTCGGAGGATTTATTTTCCGGCTAAATGTGAACCTGATCGGGGTTTGGAGGAGATTCTGCTGCCCGGAGGCCAGCCAGTGTCGCAGCGTTAAGGTTAGTTGACAGAATTTTCCTTTTTTATATATTTTTAACAAATTGCTCATTTGGTTCACAGGCCGTCAAAAATCCGAAACGCAGAATAACCCGGACCCCAAATACGATTCGTTTTGGCTGTCCAGATAGGAGACCATTTGCATTCTAAAAAGTGGGAGTTTTTTTGACACAAAATGTTAATACAAAATTACCGGATTAAGTAAAATATAAGACAAAAATACTACATACTATTCAAGTTGTTGTTTTAATAAAGATCTCCTACGTAACCCGCATAAAGTTTTACTATAAACCAACAGTAGATTTTATTGTTATCACACGATAAATTCTATGGTTATTTTTACCATGATTCTACAGTAGCCTTTATGTTTTTTCACCATAGAATATATCTTATTTTGGGAAATTACTATAAAAAAGGGGTATTGTTAGGCACAGTCACCATAAAAATTTCGACTTTTCCCCATACAAAAAAAAACCAAAAACTATATATTCTACCGTATTTTCATTGATGCCTTTTCCGTCCAAAAAATTACCCTTACCATAGAAAACATCATACATTTATAATAAAAACAGTAACCATTACAATGGTTTGCACAGTAGATTCACAGTTCTTCATGGATTTTTCCATACTAAATAGTACGGTTTAAACTATATTCGTACATTGAAATAAATAATAACTACAGTATGATTCATTGTATTTTCATTGTATTTATTTTTTTTTCTCCACTAAATTGTACTGTAAAACATATATTTATACATTGAAATTAATGGTCAATATGGTAAATTTTATTGTATTTTTATCGTTTTCTTTAATTTAACTTAATTTAGCACTTTTTTTCCGTGTCGTTTTCTTTTGTTATTCCGCTTCAATCCACACTGTTTGAAATTATTCGGAATGTCCGTAGCCGGTGCCGGATCAACTGCTTCGTAATTGGGATAGACATTCGCGTAATCTAGAAGCACAATCCTTAGTGAAATTAGCCCCTGTAGAAGAAAAAAACACTGAATTAGACATAAGGAAAATTTACATATATTTGGCATGTTAAGGATCCGGTTCATTTTCTATTAAATTAGCTGTTCTTAAATTCTGAAATTTAGAAATTCTTAAATTCCTAAATTCCTTAATTCCTAAATTCCCAAATTCCTAAATTCCAAAATTCCTAATTTCCTAATTTCCTAATTTCCTAAATTCCTAAATTCCTAAATTCCTAAATTCCTAACTTCATAATTTCCTAATTTCCTTAACTCCTATATACTTAAATTCCTAATTCCCTAATTCCCTAAATTCCTAAATTCCAGAATTCCTATATTCCTGAATTCCCAAATTCACAAATCCCTTAATTCCTAAATTCCTAAATCATGAAATTTTGAAATTCCTAAATTCCTAAATTCCTTAATTCCCAAATTCCTGAATTCCAAAATTCCTAATTTCTTAAATTCCTAAATTCCTAACTTCATAATTTCCTAATTTCCTTAACTCCTATATTCTTAAATTCCTAATTCCCTAAATTCATAAATTCCTTAATTCCAGAATTCCTAAAATCCTATATTCCTGAATTCCCAAATTCACAATCCCTAAATTCCAAATTTTCTAAATTCCTGAATTTTTAAATTCCTTTATTCCTAAATTCCTAATTTCATAAGTTCATAATTTAATAATTTCCTATATACCTGAATTCCTAAGGAATTAAGGAATCTAAATTCCAAAATTGAAAAAAAAAACCTAAAAAATTCTCATTTCCTAGATTCTTAAATTCCATAATATCTCAATTCCTAAACTACTAAATTCCTAAATTCTTAACTTCATAATTCCATAAATTCCTATAATCCTAAATTCCTTAAATTCCTAAATTCTTACATTTCTAAATTCCTGAATTCCTAAATTCCCAAATTCACAAATTCCCAAATTCCTAAGTTCCAAAATTTCCAAAATCCAAAATTCTTAAATTCCTTAATTACAAAATTGCAAAATTCCAAAATTGCAAAATTGCAAAATTCCAAAATTCCTTAATTCTAAAATTCAAAAATTCCAATACTCCAAAATTCCATAATTCCTAAATTCTTAAATTTCTAAATTTCTAAATTCCAAATTCAAAAATTCCAATACTCCTAAATTCCTTAATTCCTAAATTCTTAAATTTCTAAATTTCTAAATTTCTAAATTTCTAAATTTCTAAATTTCTAAATTTCTAAATTTCTAAATTTCTAAATTTCTAAATTTCTAAATATCTAAGTATCTAAATTTCAAAATTTCTAAATTTCTAAATTTCTAAATTTCTAAATTTCTAAATTTCTTAATTTCAAAATTTTTAAATTCCTAAATTTCTTAATTTCAAAATTTTTAAATTCCTAAATTCCTAAAATCCTAAATTGCTAAAATCCTAAAAATCAATCAGAATTTTAGCAAAAAAAAAATATAAAAAATACTAAAAACATTCCATTTTTTCGTACTCGATTATCCGATAACTCGACTATTTCGGTTTATTTTGATTAATATCGAAAAATCAATCATCCGAAGGTTCAGATTACCGAAGAAGGAAAAATTCTACTTTTATTTTGGACTGAAATTTTAGTTCACTCATACAAAATAAGTTGATTCGATCTGTTGGTTACAGTTTTCCATTTTAGGTTACACAATTTTGTAATTTTAAAATTTAAGAATTTTTTTAAACTCAAATTTTCTGATTTTCTAAATTTAAATTATTTGAAATAAATTGTAGAATTCTTAAACATTTGAATCCTAGAAAATCTCTTTAAAAAAAATATGATTTTTCTCTATGGTTTCCAATATTCTGAACAATAAGCAAAATCCTGCTTTTTGATTTTCGTCCTTTCAAGATTCAGCGTTTTGAGATTCGGTTTGAGCTCATCAAACGAGCTGCTCAAGCTCTGGATTATCAATATTTTTACATTAAATACAACTTTATTTGTAATTTTCAGTTGCATTGAAATGTGCAAATCCAAATTATTTGATTCACTAATCAAAACAAATTGCACCGCGTGAAACGCTACATTCCGTTTCTGTTACTTTTCAGCTGCGTACCGCAAAAAAAAAATCGTGACCTTCTCCTTGACGTTTGAAAGTTTTCCGAGCTGCGCAGCCCCAACACAGAACTCACCTAACGATTTTCGCCTCCAGGCGAGACGAGCTCACCATCCGGAACAAACACGGCCGAAAGTGACCGCAGCAGGCGCCGGGTCCTCTCCCAATCGAACGCATCCGTTGGGTTGTGTCCCGTTAGCGAACCCGGTGGGAGAAGTCCCTGTGAAAAGAGAAACAAACAGTTTGTTTAGATCAAATGTTGCTGCAGTAGGCCACGAAAGATGTCTGCTGCTGCTACGGAGATTTCGCACCGTGGCTCTCCCCTCCCACAACAAATCAGAGGAAAGTTTTCCAAGCAAAATTCCACCACAGCTGAAATACTCACCCAAAATGGTTGACAATTTCAAATTTGCTTTTCCGGATCGGTGACTCGGCAGTTTTTTTCTGCCGGAAACGTGTGGAAGAAGTCCCTGTAAAGTAGAAAAAAACAAACACTGTGATAAAGCAATCTGCCCAAGCAGGCAATAGATAGTGCCGCTGCTGTTTTGTTTGGAATTCCCCTCCACCCTCACGAAACTCAAAATACTCACCCAAAGTTCCGCCATCCCGGAGCCGCTCCAATTCGAACTTCGAACATCCGTCCACCAACACTAGGATCGCGTTCGGCAACTTGATTGCCAATCGCCGGATGTTGACAATTGGCTTAAACGACCGCCTCAACGCGAAAAATCCGGGTTTCCCCTAAAACTTCAGCAAACACCGTCAACACGAACATGATCGGACACGCGCGAGTAAAAAAAGTGACAGCTCGCTCGAACCATGGTGCGTTCGTTTCAGGAGCGTCGCACGGGTTCAGTGTAACTTGGTGTAACGGTGCGTTCGTTGCATGAGCGTCGGCTGAACAGGTTCAGTGTAAAGTTGGGTTTGTTAATTGATATTGGAATGTTTAAATGTTTAAATGTTTAAATGTTTAAATGTTTAAATGTTTAAATGTTTAAATGTTTAAATGTTTAAATGTTTAAATGTTTAAATGTTTAAATGTTTAAATGTTTAAATGTTTAAATGTTTAAATGTTTAAATGTTTAAATGTTTAAATGTTTAAATGTTTAAATGTTTAAATGTTTAAATGTTTAAATGTTTAAATGTTTAAATGTTTAAATGTTTAAATGTTTAAATGTTTAAATGTTTAAATGTTTAAATGTTTAAATGTTTAAATGTTTAAATGTTTAAATGTTTAAATGTTTAAATGTTTAAATGTTTAAATGTTTAAATGTTTAAATGTTTAAATGTTTAAATGTTTAAATGTTTAAATGTTTAAATGTTTAAATGTTTAAATGTTTAAATGTTTAAATGTTTAAATGTTTAAATGTTTAAATGTTTAAATGTTTAAATGTTTAAATGTTTAAATGTTTAAATGTTTAAATGTTTAAATGTTTAAATGTTTAAATGTTTAAATGTTTAAATGTTTAAATGTTTAAATGTTTAAATGTTTAAATGTTTAAATGTTTAAATGTTTAATGTTTAAATGTTTAAATGTTTAAATGTTTAAATGTTTAAATGTTTAAATGTTTAAATGTTTAAATGTTTAAATGTTTAAATGTTTAAATGTTTAAATGTTTAAATGTTTAAATGTTTAA
This sequence comes from Culex pipiens pallens, assembly GCF_016801865.2. Taxonomy (NCBI): domain Eukaryota; kingdom Metazoa; phylum Arthropoda; class Insecta; order Diptera; family Culicidae; genus Culex; species Culex pipiens. Next base: position 113,688,477 of record NC_068939.1, read on the forward strand.
ATGTTTAAATGTTTAAATGTTTAAATGTTTAAATGTTTAAATGTTTAAATGTTTAAATGTTTAAATGTTTAAATGTTTAAATGTTTAAATGTTTAAATGTTTAAATGTTTAAATGTTTAAATGTTTAAATGTTTAAATGTTTAAATGTTTAAATGTTTAAATGTTTAAATGTTTAAATGTTTAAATGTTTAAATGTTTAAATGTTTAAATGTTTAAATGTTTAAATGTTTAAATGTTTAAATGTTTAAATGTTTAAATGTTTAAATGTTTAAATGTTTAAATGTTTAAATGTTTAAATGTTTAAATGTTTAAATGTTTAAATGTTTAAATGTTTAAATGTTTAAATGTTTAAATGTTTAAATGTTTAAATGTTTAAATGTTTAAATGTTTAAATGTTTAAATGTTTAAATGTTTAAATGTTTAAATGTTTAAATGTTTAAATGTTTAAATGTTTAAATGTTTAAATGTTTAAATGTTTAAATGTTTAAATGTTTAAATGTTTAAATGTTTAAATGTTTAAATGTTTAAATGTTTAAATGTTTAAATGTTTAAATGTTTAAATGTTTAAATGTTTAAATGTTTAAATGTTTAAATGTTTAAATGTTTAAATGTTTAAATGTTTAAATGTTTAAATGTTTAAATGTTTAAATGTTTAAATGTTTAAATGTTTAAATGTTTAAATGTTTAAATGTTTAAATGTTTAAATGTTTAAATGTTTAAATGTTTAAATGTTTAAATGTTTAAATGTTTAAATGTTTAAATTTTTAAATGTTTAAATGTTTAAATGTTTAAATGTTTAAATGTTTAAATGTTTAAATGTTTAAATGTTTAAATGTTTAAATGTTTAAATGTTTAAATGTTTAAATGTTTAAATGTTTAAATGTTTAAATTTTTAAATGTTTAAATGTTTAAATGTTTAAACGTTAAATGTTTAAATGTTTAAATGTTTAAATGTTTAAATGTTTAAATGTTTAAATGTTTAAATGTTTAAATGTTTAAATGTTTAAATGTTTAAATGTTTAAATGTTTAAATGTTTAAATGTTTAAATGTTTAAATGTTTAAATGTTTAAATGTTTAAATGTTTAAATGTTTAAATATTTGAATCTTTAAATGTTTAAATGTTTAAATGTTTAAATGTTTAAATGTTTAAATGTTTAAATGTTTAAATATTTAAATATTTGAATGTTTAAATGTTTAAATGTTTAAATGTTTAAATGTTTAAATGTTTAAATGTTTAAATGTTTAAATGTTTAAATGTTTAAATGTTTAAATGTTTAAATGTTTAAATGTTTAAATGTTTAAATGTTTAAATGTTAAATGTTAAATGTTTAAATGTTTAAATGTTTAAATGGTTAAATGTTTAAATGTTTAAATGTTTAAATGTTTAAATGTTTAAATGTTTAAATGTTTAAATGTTTAAATGTTTAAATGTTTAAATGTTTAAATGTTTAAATGTTTAAATGTTTAAATGTTTAAATGTTTAAATGTTTAAATGTTTAAATGTTTAAATGTTTAAATGTTTAAATGTTTAAATGTTTAAATGTTTAAATGTTTAAATGTTTAAATGTTTAAATGTTTAAATGTTTAAATGTTTAAATGTTTAAATGTTTAAATGTTTAAATGTTTAAATGTTAAATGTTTAAATGTTTAAATGTTTAAATGTTTAAATGTTTAAATGTTTAAATGTTTAAATGTTTAAATGTTTAAATGTTTAAATGTTTAAATGTTTAAATGTTTAAATGTTTAAATGTTTAAATGTTTAAATGTTTAAATGTTTAAATGTTTAAATGTTTAAATGTTTAAATGTTTAAATGTTTAAATGTTTAAATGTTCAAATGTTTAAATGTTTAAATGTTTAAATGTTTAAATGTTTAAATGTTTAAATGTTTAAATGTTTAAATGTTTAAATGTTTAAATGTTTAAATGTTTAAATGTTTAAATGTTTAAATGTTTAAATGTTTAAATGTTTAAATATTTAAATGTTTAAATGTTTAAATGTTTAAATGTTTAAATGTTTAAATGTTTAAATGTTTAAATGTTTAAATGTTTAAATGTTTAAATGTTTAAATGTTTAAATGTTTAAATGTTTAAATGTTTAAATGTTTAAATGTTTAAATGTTTAAATGTTTAAATGTTTAAATGTTTAAATGTTTAAATGTTTAAATGTTTAAATGTTTAAATGTTTAAATGTTTAAATGTTTAAATGTTTAAATGTTTAAATGTTTAAATGTTTAAATGTTTAAATGTTTAAATGTTTAAATGTTTAAATGTTTAAATGTTTAAATGTTTAAATATTTAAATGTTTAAATGTTTAAATGTTTAAATGTTTAAATGTTTAAATGTTTAAATGTTTAAATGTTTAAATGTTTAAATGTTTAAATGTTTAAATGTTTAAATGTTTAAATGTTTAAATGTTTAAATGTTTAAATGTTTAAATGTTTAAATGTTTAAATGTTTAAATGTTTAAATGTTTAAATGTTTAAATGTTTAAATGTTTAAATGTTTAAATGTTTAAATGTTTAAATGTTTAAATGTTTAAATGTTTAAATGTTTAAATGTTTAAATGTTTAAATGTTTAAATGTTTAAATGTTTAAATGTTTGAATGTTTAAATGTTTAAATGTTTAAATGTTTAAATGTTTAAATGTTTAAATGTTTAAATGTTTAAATGTTTAAATGTTTAAATGTTTAAATGTTTAAATGTTTAAATGTTTAAATGTTGAAATGTTTAAATGTTTAAATGTTTAAATGTTTAAATGTTTAAATGTTTAAATGTTTAAATGTTTAAATGTTTAAATGTTTAAATGTTTAAATGTTTAAATGTTTAAATGTTTAAATGTTTAAATGTTTAAATGTTTAAATGTTTAAATGTTTAAATGTTCAAATGTTTGAATATTTTAATATTTTAATATTTTAATATTTTAATATTTTAATATTTTAATATTTTAATATTTTAATATTTTAATATTTTAATATTTTAATATTTTAATATTTTAATATTTTAATTTTTTAATATTTTAATATTTTAATATTTTAATATTTTAATATTTTAATATTTTAATATTTTAATATTTTAATATTTTAATATTTTAATATTTTAATATTTTAATATTTTAATATTTTAATATTTTAATATTTTAATATTTTAATATTTTAATATTTTAATATTTTAATATTTTAATATTTTAATATTTTAATATTTTAATATTTTAATATTTTAATATTTTAATATTTTAATATTTTAATATTTTAATATTTTAATATTTTAATATTTTAATATTTTAATATTTTAATATTTTAATATTTTAATATTTTAATATTTTAATATTTTAATATTTTAATATTTTAATATTTTAATATTTTAATATTTTAATATTTTAATATTTTAATATTTTAATATTTTAATATTTTAATATTTTAATATTTTAATATTTTAATATTTTAATATTTTAATATTTTAATATTTTAATATTTTAATATTTTAATATTTTAATATTTTAATATTTTAATATTTTAATATTTTAATATTTTAATATTTTTGTATTTTAATATTTTAATATTTTATTATTTTATTATTTTAATATTTTAATATTTTAATATTTTAATATTTTAATATTTTAATATTTTAATATTTTAATATTTTAATATTTTAATATTTTAATATTTTAATATTTTAATATTTTAATATTTTAATATTTTAATATTTTAATATTTTAATATTTTAATATTTTAATATTTTAATATTTTAATATTTAAATATTTAAATATTTTATTATTTTAATATTTTAATATTTATTTTTTTTGTGTAGAAACAGTTAAATATGTAAAATTTCTAGTATTTTAATGTCTTAATGCTTAAGTTTTTTAATAATTTGATTTGATTTGAGCTTTTCACAAAATCGTTTGTGAAGTTTTGTATTTAAAATATAACTCGATTTCAAATACTTTTGTTACATGATTCAAATTATTTAAAAAAAATCGTTAAAAAAAAGTTAACACTACGCAACTATAACATTACAATAAAACTTACTGTAACAAAAAATTGGAAAAAATGCATTATGAGATTTCCAATAACAAAACAATAATATTTGCTGTATTCATGAAATGTACAGTAGTTTTATTGTTTCAATTTATAACATTTCCAATAACAAAACCATGAAATTGACTGTAACCATGAAATCTACGATAGCTTAATCGTCATTCCAATGAAGTTCAAAAAAATCAACCATAAACAAACCATAGATATTATAATATCTATTGTAACTGCATGGTTTTGACAATGCATATCATCATATAATTTTATTCGGGAAAAGCGTTCCCGCATAGTCATGAACTATATAACTACTTTATGACAAATAGTTACTCAACTATTTATCAAATGGTCTCTACTATTCATTAAATTGTAACCCAACTATATATGTACGATATATCAAACCATTAATTCCATTCCCAAAATAGTTTTGGTCGATTTTACTATATGAGAAATTAGTTGTTAGGCAGAAAACTATATGAGGTTTTCATACATATGTAAATATTTTTATAAACTTGGATTTTACGTCAAATAGTCATTGCCCAAAAAATTGACTATTCCCTATATAGTTTCTGAAAAACTACTTTACCGACACTACTTTGCCGACACTTTAAAAAAGACCGCAAAAATGAACCCTACAATTGTTGTGATAACTACTTCGGATATAATCAAATTTGATTTTTAAGTTCTATCGATAGTTGGTGAATGTTTACCGCCATTATATGTGATGTTATTTACGTTGCTGCCGAACTGCTGCCGCCTTATCCGATTGATCTATATCTGTTGGTGGTTTTTCAGTGGTTTTGGTGACATGTTGTGTTAGAAGGGAGCAAGCTCGGGGGCAAGTATTTTTCGATAAGTCCAAGTAGTCCAAACAATTGACTCATTTTATAGTGAACAGTAATAGTCCACCATGTAGTACACATATTTTTGGTGTATGGTAAGAACAGCATGCCTACTTTTTCTGGAATAGTGAAAGTCAATTTCATGAGCCCTCGTAACATTTTTCTTCTTTTGGGGAGTTTTCTGATAATCTGAGGAGAAGTGGGGGTGTTGAAGGTTCTCTATCATCCAGAGGAATCGACTGTGATCAATTTACTTGATAAAAGTTGAAATTTTTGTACCAATCGTTTAACATATAGTTGGATTATATAACAAACTGTAATTGTACTCCATACTGTTGAAATATTGTTTGAACTATTTGGACTTATAGAAATTTTTAATTCAAAATAGTATGGTGTATAGTAATTTTACTTCATGTAAGTTGACAAATTATTTGGATTATACAAACTTATCGAAAAAAATGTGGCCGCCATCAATTGTGTTCTACTATAGCATTTATAGTAGGTTTTTAGTTCTTACAGGTTCTGACTATAAAAATCTAAAATCTGTGGAATTTTGCTATATTGTTCTCAATAAAGTTGATAAATTGTTTGAACTATTTGGACTTGTACATTTTTTCGTTGAGTCACGTTGTCTAAACAATCCGAACTGTTTAGTGTAAGGTTATTGTACCCCAAATAGTTCAAAAATAGTTAGAATCATTAGATTTACTTCAATAAAAACGTCATCATTTGACGATCAGTTTCGTTATGGTTTTGTATAGTGCCGTAACTATATGATAATGGTTAAGTATGTGGTAACTACATCTCTTTTAGTAGTAATATAGTTTGGACTATTCCCCCGATGGTTTTTGATTATGCGGGTTGTAACATCGTTCTATAATGTAATTAATCTATGATTCACAAGAAAAACTCGTAGAATCCTATTATTTATGTGATTCAAAACCCTGAAATGAATCGCGTTCAGTTTTGAAAAAATCGTTCGTTTTTGTTTTTAATTGGAAGCCGTCAATCAGTTTTAAAGAAATCTGAATGAATTCTCTGTATTCAATCCAGATTTACAAATATTTTCACCACAATTAATCAGCCAGTAAAGGATTATTTTTACCTAAAGAAAATGTATCTCAAAATGTATATAACAATCATTGATTAATGGTGATTTCAATAAAGTTCACGTCACGTTAATGTAAAAATATATGTGAGTAGGTAAGTCCAAGGTAAGTTCGTTAAATTGTCATCAGTTCCTTTTTTGTTTGGCGGCAGCCAAATAAAAGACAAAAACAGTTTATTTTTCATTTTTCAAGCATTTGCAACAAAGTTTCAAAGTTCTTAAAACGTGAATCTGCTAATTTTTGAGGGCATTATGCTCGGCATTATGCATCACAAGCGAAATTAATTCATCACATGCGAAAAGAACATTTCCTGCGTCTTTCAGCCCCAATCCAATCATTTTGTGGGGCAAACCCTCTGCATTTTACAATTTTGCACCGGATTACATATTTTGCGTTTCGGATTTTTGGCGGCCTGTGAACCAAATTAGCAATTTGTTAAAAATATATATAAAAAAAGGAAAATTCTGTCAACTAACCTTAACGCAGCGACACTGGCTGGCCTCCGGGCAGCAGAATCTTCTACTATAAACTCAACTTGATGTGGCATTGTTGGTCAAATAAACTCAACAAGATTTTTCGCAGATACGCCTCGAACAATTTATGTTCGTGGCCATGTTCGGTTATCTCTTAACCATACCCTGGGGTGAACTTGACTTGTTCGTGTTTTTACGAACATGGGTAGATTTTTCCAAGAAGCAACTTTCTGCCCGGGATAATTACCCCCGACTTTGGGAGGAAGAAATTAAGACAAAGATTTGCAACCGTAATTTCGAAAACTTTTTTAGGGGAAGCAGCAGTAATTAAAACAGTCCAATCACACCATTCAAACATTTCCCAAACAGGCGTGACGACCCGGGCGCAGGAAACATCAGTAAGCATCGAAGACCACTTCTGGTATCTGGCATCACATCCCCAACAAGGCAAACTTAATCAAATAAATCGACTCCTCCGCTCGGTCAGCTGAGTCGGTAAAGTGGTAAACAAACTAAAAATAGAGTTGAGAGAAAAGTGTGAGAGAGCATTATTTTTGCCTTTCCCAACATTGTTGACATTTTGCAGGGGTGGAACAGAGCAGTTCCGTCAGATTTCGGTCATTCGATTTTTTTTTGTATTTTTTAATCCGACTGAAACTTTTTTGGTGCCTTCGGTATGCCCAAAGAAGCCATTTTGCATCATTAGTTTGTCCATATAATTTTCCATACAAATTTGGCAGCTGTCCATACAAAAATGATGTTTGAAAATTCAAAAATCTGTATCTTTTGAAGGAATTTTTTGATCGATTTGGTGTCTTCGGCAAAGTTGTAGGTATGGATACAGACTACACTGGAAAAAAATGATACACGGTAAAAAAAATTTGGTGATTTTTTTATTTAACTTTTTATCACTAAAACTTGATTTGCAAAAAAACACTATTTTTAATTTTTTTATTTTTTGATATGTTTTAGAGGACATAAAATGCCAACTTTTCAGAAATTTCCAGGTTGTGCAAAAAATCTTTGCGCGAGTATGAATTTTTTTATCAATACTGATTTTTTCAAAAAATCGAAATATTGGTCGCAGAAATTTTTCAACTTTATTTTTCGATGTAAAATCAAATTTGCAATCGAAAAGTGCTTTAGTAAAATTTTGATAAAGTGCACCGTTTTCAAGTTAAATCCATATTTAGGTGACTTTTTTGAAAATAGTCGCAGTTTTTCATTTTTTAAAATTAGTGCACATGTTTGCACACCTTTGGAAAAAATATTTTTGAAAAGCTGAGAAAATTCTCTATATTTTGCTTATTCGGACTTTGTTGATACGATCTTTAGTTGCTGAGATATTGCAATGCAAAGGTTTAAAAACAGGAAAATTGATGTTTTCTAAGTCTCACCTAAACAGCCCACCATTTTTCAATGTCGATATCTCAGCAACTAATGGTCCGATTTTCAATGTTAATATATGAAACATTTGTGAAATTTTCTTTTCGATCCGATTTTCTTTTCGATCCGATCTTTTCGAAAAAAATATTTAAAAAAATTTTAAACCAAGACTAACATTTTAAAAGGGCGTAATATTGAATGTTTGACCCTTTTGAAATGTTAGTCTTGGTTTAAAGTTTTTTTTTAAATATTTTTTTCGAAAAGATCGGAAAATTTCACAAATGTTTCATATATTAACATTGAAAATCGGACCATTAGTTGCTGAGATATCGACATTGAAAAATGGTGGGCTGTTTAGGTGAGACTTAGAAAACATCAATTTTCCTGTTTTTAAACCTTTGCATTGCAATATCTCAGCAACTAAAGATCGTATCAACAAAGTCCGAATAAGCAAAATATAGAGAATTTTCTCAGCTTTTCAAAAATATTTTTTCCAAAAGTGTGCAAACATGTGCACTAATTTTAAAAAATGAAAAACTGCGACTATTTTCAAAAAAGTCACCTAAATATGGATTTAACTTGAAAACGGTGCACTTTATCAAAATTTTACTAAAGTACTTTTCGATTGCAAATTTGATTTTACATCGAAAAATGAAGTTGAAAAATTTCTGCGACCAATATTTCGATTTTTTGAAAAAATCAGTATTGATAAAAAAATTCGTAACTCGCTCAAAGATTTTTTGCACAACCTGGAAATTTCTGAAAAGTTGGCATTTTATGTCCTCTAAAACATATCAAAAAATAAAAAAAAATAAAAATAGTGTTTTTTTGCAAATCAAGTTTTAGTGATAAAAAGTTAAATAAAAAAATCACCAAATTTTTTTTACCGTGTATCATTTTTTTCCAGTGTAGTCTGTATCCATACCTACAACTTTGCCGAAGACACCAAATCGATCAAAAAATTCCTTCGAAAGATACAAATTTTTGAATTTTCAAACATCATTTTTGTATGGACAGCTGCCAAATTTGTATGGAAAATTATATGGACAAACTAATGATGCAAAATGGCTTCTTTGGGCATACCGAAGCCACCAAAAAAGTTTCAGTCGAATTAAAAAATACAAAAATTAAAATTGAAGAAAAAAGACCGATTTGGTAGAGAATTGCTCAACAACAACAGTAGGGGCCAGCTGGAAATCAGAAATATGAAGTCCAAAATTAGCTGCATATCGGCTGTAAAAGCGCATTTGATGCAGATGTCAAAACACTTTAGCATTAGCTCGCAGCTGTAAAAGCGCTTTTAGTGCTGAACAGTGATTTGTTTTAGTGCTGAATGGTTACTTGGGTATTCTGAGCGATGGATAGGGAGCACCCAAATAACAAAAACTGTTATTTATATGGATTGATTGCATAACAAAAAATGTTATTATTTTATTACATGGATTTTGATCCCAAAAATAATTTTATTCGTTTTAAATGCACCCTCCCAATTTAGGACCCTCCCCACACCCCTTCCTCTCTTCTGGGACATTTTTCAATTAATATATAAAATTATTACCTATAGATTACAAAAAATGCTACGGTAAAGGGCGTTATCATAGTTATAATAAAAAAAACAACCATCCAAATTAACAACCCCCAGATCTTTTGTGGTATTCTTGGCAAGTTTCTGCCCAAATTTCCCATAATTCAGAATCAATTAAAATTAAGTAATCGTCGGAAAATATTGGCATGCATTGCTAGTTTGATTTTGAAAAAGAATTTTAATTGAAATTGTAGGGGATCAACATCTAGTTCCATCGTGCCTCTAATGTTGGCATCACTTTGACATCCAAATTTATTTATACTTGTGGCAACACTGGTAGTAGTGTAAATTGCGAGTGTTTAATTTGGCCTGACTTACCGGAAAATTTGAATAAATTTATCTGTCTAAAGATGCGCTGATCCTGGGTTTTCTCCGTCCTTTTTCCTGCTGCTCTGTTTGTTATTGTTGGTGTTAGTTGAATCTCTACCTAAAATGTAGAAAATTATCACAAAGTGTCTAATTCTTTATAGGAAAAATCAAACACTTATCTGAAAGTGATTTTGGCTGGTGATATTCATCACCCAAGACATAATTTCTGGCAATATACAACACGTAGTGTGAGAATCCTCTTGAATATGCTGCTGCTGGTGTCCATGCTCTCGACTTGGTCGATCCAGAAATCTGGATAAACATTTGAAAAGGGCGGTACGACATTGCTCTTACGGCCTTTCATTACACGCGTTTAATGGTACGAAAGGCCGTAAGAGCAATGTCGTACCGCCCCTTTCAAATGTTGCTCCAGAAATCTTGAGGGCTGTGATTAAAGGTTAAATTAAGTTTTTTTTTTAATTTTATCTTCAAGCAAAAATCAACATACCTCCACAGACTGCCGTCGCCATGTTTTGATCAACTGTCATCTCCGTGTCCACCGAAACGGATTCACAAATCCTCTCGCCCTCGCAATCTCCGCCGCCTTTCTTCCAGCTCACGTTCCGGCTTCGGCGATCCATCTTTCTCGTCCTCCTGAGCAGGTTAAATCTCACTCGATAATGCCTTCTTGACACGATCCCAGACCGCCTGTCATGAGTCTGACCGTGAGTTCCACTCCGGCAACCGCATCCCCGGCCACGGCCATTCAATTTAGTGCTAGCCCCGTCTGAAGCCAGTGCCGTTTCACGGACGAGTTGGGTTTGTTTACATTGTTTAAGTCAATGTTTTGCTGAGTAAACAAACCCCCGGCAAGAAGTCTGTGACACCAAGAGAAGGCAGAAAGTTAAACACACATTTGAAAACAAATCTGCCGGAACTTACCTCGAACACTTGACGCTCTTTTCGGGGGAGATGATCATCTCAAAGCTGATCCTCGCAAGTCCTCGGAAGGTTCAACTCGACGAACCCTTTCGTGGTCCAGCGTTGGACTGCCGGATGACGAAATCCATCTTGCGCTTCCAGCTTCCATCTTCCAGCAGTACAGGAAGATGATGAAAACTGCTGCTGAGGAAATGGCCAAGAATCCTTCGCTTCTGTTTGTGGCAATTTTGCTGCCAGTCACTCCACAAGCAAACACACACGCGACGAACGAAAATCACTTCTTTCACTTGAGCGTCGCTTCACGGACTGAATCAAAACAAATGCTACTGCGATCGTAGGGAGCGTTCACAAACAACGTTTTTAAAAAAGTTTCTCACAGTTTAACTTTATGTTGTTATTTGACTTTTATCATAGAATAAAAAATACTCCCGTAAAAACCGTCTTTCGTATTTGGGCGTTGTACCACAGAAAAAAAAAACTTTGCTGGTGCTGGAGGAGGAGCTCAGACAAAAGCACAGAGGGCAAGTTTTTATTCCAACTTCTTTGATGGGCAATTTTGACATTCCTCCCATTAATCGAATGAACATAAACAAACCCCCATTCACAAAACATGACAACAAAACGTTGATTTTCACTCGCGAGAAGCAGCTGGTCGTGTTGACGGAAAGAAGCAAATGCCTGCTGCGATTGCACTGTTGACGTTTCGTGACGAGGGGTGCGTTCATAAATAACGTTTGTGTGCATTTGATTAAAAAATAAATAAATAAAACAAAATAAAACAAACACAAATAACATAATTTTTGAAAACAATAAAAAATCAAAACATAAAAATTATGGCTTTTCAAATAACCCTGCATACAATTTAAGATTATTTCCAGGGTTTTTTTTGAAAAGGACCAATAAACTATTGTCTTTCATATGTTTATAGGACCTAATAAAAACAACTCTAGATTTGGTTTTCCAATTTTCAAACTGTTCAAAACTTCGGCAGTGAAGCGTCATTTGGAGATGACCTTTTTGTTACATTTCGTTTCCCAACGATCCCTCCCCACCACCCACTAGTCAGAGGTTCGATGAAAACAAACCCTACACTCTTAACTGTAAATCGCACTTTTCTGAGCTTGTTTTCGCACTTTTTCATATGAGTTTTTCAGTTCAACTGCGATTACCAAAAAAGTTTATTTTCAGTTACAGTGTAGAACTTAACGAAGGAGAACGGAATCGTGTACGCCAAAGGAAGAGGAAACGCACCTGCTGAGCCCTGTCCGACCCTGGAGCACCTGGCCGTCTTTCGATAATACCCTATTCCTCAATAGTTCTTCTTTTTCCTTTCCCTTTTTCCTCTGAATCCTTCCTTAAGTTCCCCGTCTTTCCTTCCTTCCTAAAAGTCTAAAAAAAAATGAAAATAAAAAAAAAATAAAAAAAAATAAAAATAAAAATTAAAAAAAATAAAAAAAAAATCAAGAAAAAAAATTAAAAAAAAAACAAAAATCAAAAAAAAAATTAAAGAATGAAATATTAAGGCCATCGATACCTGTTCAGTTTTTCCCTATCCTTACTACACGGAGAGACCGGCCGGGGCAAATCTAAGAAAATCTTGGTTAATTTAACTAAAAGTATGGGTTAATTTTTTACACAGCTTTTATTCAACAATCGATTGTTGATTTTGTTAACCCGAAATTGCTGACCACCGGTAACTAAAATTAACTAAAAAAATAGTTGGAATTGCCATTTTTGTTGGTTAAATGGCCGAAAAAAAATTCTAGCAGTCGACCGCTAGAATTTTTTTTTCAGAAAATTAACTAAAAATTTCTTGTTTTCAGCTGAAATATTGTGGAATATTCTGTTAAAAACTGGCTGGGACATATTTTCCAACTATTTTTCAACATTTTTTTCGTTGTATCAACCGAAATATTTTTGCATGTAGTAAATTATTAGTGGTTTATAACAAAACATTTCTTAATTAGACATAATTTATGTAAGTGTTGATTTATATTTTCTTTAATTATCTAACGATACAGGCTGGGCCGAATTTCTAGCTATATTTTAACTAATGTCTTACTTGAATACAGAAAAATATTTGTACATGTAGTCAATAACTAGCAGTTGTTAGCAATATTTTTATTGAATTTGCAGTAAATTTTGTAATATTGCCTCACAAATTAATGCTGAGTGTTAAATGTCTGCCTAAAAATTTAACGTTTTGTACTAATTTGTTTTTTTTTTTTGCATGAAGTTGTTAAATTACTGTTGAAAAGCTTTTTTATAACTGTTGTTATAAAACATGTAAAGTTTGATTAATGTTTTAAAAAATTACGTTGCATTAAACTAAAAAATAATAAAATGTTGTATTACGAATTTTGTTAAACATATTTAAAAAAGATGTTCAATTTCTCGTGAAGTCTTTAAAAATAGAAAACGAGCAAAATTTTCACAAAGTTTTAAGCTTATATTTAAATTATGTTGTTTAAAATTAAGTGTTGTATTCACTTACCATCACTGTGAAATCATCCGATAAGTCATCATCATCTACAACGGTCTCAGGAGTAGTTATTTATCTTGTGCTGGGACACAGAATTTTCACCAAAGTGAACCTTTTGCTGCAAATAGACATGTGAAATTTATTAGTAATTTAATACAAAATTCTTAATTTCGGCTATAAACTGAAAAAAGGAACGTAAATAAATGTAATTATATTGAGGAAAGAAGAAATATCAATAATGCTACTTACCAAGCTTGCATTAATTTAACACTTAATTTTGGCAACAAACTTTCATTGCATTTGATTCAATTTATTCAACGTACTCCGATTCCTGAAAAAAATATTTAGAGTTTTACTTACCAGTTTATTGAGCAGACGTATTGCAACAAAACTTTCAAGATAATAATTATCTTCTTTTATATATTTTATATATTTCTATTTTTTTTATATTTTACTTCATCTCTATTTTTTATGTTGTCATGTGTACGCATTTCTATGTATTTTATAACTGATGATTCTGAACTGGTTCATTAAGATTTTATCCGTCGTAAGCATGAAGCTTTTTAGTGATCCAGTTTTCTAATAAGAATCACATTAGATAAATTATTGTGCACAAATTAAACCCATACTTACTTGGATTAACCAACATTTTGTTAAATTTGCCCGGGCTGCTCTATTCGTGAAGAGCTGGCCCGCATCTCCCTTCTACTGCCCTCTCTTTCGTTCAAACATTCTTATAACGTGTTCAACTCACGCGCATCAGAGGTCCGTATGGCGAAGGTCGTCCTCTTGCTTTTCATAGTTTATCACCTGCAAAGAAATCATCAACAAACCTACTCACCAATTCCACCTCCCCAGTTGCAACACTTTGATTTGCCACTTCAACATTAGCCAAATAGTGTAATTTTCACCTTTCACATCCTCTCACTTCATAATTAACAACACAAACTCAACAAATCGACTGCTCTCGTTCGAATCCTGACTTCAAATGACAGACGTAAACAAACCCAAGTTCATCTTTTAAATATTCAACAAATTGTTAATTATATTCAACCAACAAATTTTTTGATTTTCCTAAAACCAAAGCTAACAGTCGAGCACGTTCATTCGAGTTCGGGAAATCTGTTGGCTTTTTGCCTTTAGCATTTTCAACAAACAGGTTATAAAATTATAACTTCAAAAAAAAAAAAAAAAAAAAACCATCCACATTAACGACCCCCGGGTCTTTTGTGGTCTCTATTGCAAGTTTCTGCTCGAACCTAGGAGTCCGAAGGCTTGAATGGTGAGAGCACCCAAACCTCTTTTTACTCCAAGGAACCTTCCACCCCAGTGTTTGGACTGACGACCTTTTGGATTGCGAGTCCAATCACCGCCAGCGATTCCACCGGAGTAGGCTTGGTTTGGTGTGTTGTTTGTACTTATGGCATGGAGACGACTCCTATACCTGGAATGACTTAACGGCCTAACAACCAAGGCCGGGACCGACATTTTACTTCCTCATCCGATGGAAGGTTGCAGCAGATGGGAATCGAACCCAGAATCATCCGCATACAAAGCGGACAGCGTAACCATTCGGCCACGCACTGCCACAATTATAACTTAATTTTGGTTAATTTAACTGAAAATTGGCAGTGACAAGTACGTTTTTGTTAAAATTTACGAAAGTAAAATCAACTATTTCAATTGTTGAAATTTCTGGGCACGGTCTCTCCGTGTAGTTTTTCTCATTCCTCCTTTGCCCTTTGATTCCCTGATCCTTAAATTTTCCTTAAGTCATCTTCTTTCCTAAAAGCCAAAAAAAAAAAACAAACAAACAGAAAAAAATGAAAAAAAATTAAAAAAAAACAAAAAAAATTTAAATAAAAAAAACGAAAGAAAATCACAAAAAAAGAATTAGCCCGTTAATTAGTCCGTAGGTAACGCAAGCACGGTGGGTAAGAAGGGGATTATTATGCAACTTGCATGCACCTCGGAAATTCCTTCTGGAGGTTGTTGGGGGGACTATTCTGAGTCAGAAAAATCGATTCCCAAAATATTCTGTCGGTGAAAACTGATTTTATCTCGATTTGAAGATAAAAAACCTAATATATCGCCTAAAACCTCAAAAATACGTCTAAAATCTTAGTCTAACTCTGGACAAAGAAGTTAATTTTCATCAAGATATCAATTCTTAGTTCCCAAAATATAATCCTGACATAGTACACCTTAAATCGGTCCATTACATGAGTCCCAGCGTCATCAGGAGGTGTAAAATAGTGTTATTTGGAAAAAAATATTTTCAATTTGCTCCGGTAAATCAACTGTCATGTCTGAATTTAAAAACTAATGTTGTAGCATTGTTGCAAATAAAATGAAGAACAATTTTGCAGAATAAAGTATGACATTTTATCCATTTTCAGTAAAGTTATGTCTATTTCAGTGGGGAAATTGCTGCCAATTTTCAAAATTCTTCGATATTTAACTCATTCCTGTTATAAACAGCTACTACGATCATACTCAGTAAGATGTAACAAAAACTACTTTTTGGCGTGCATTCAGGGGCTGGTTAAGGTGGGCGTACTGCGCTCAAATCCCAAATATGAGCTTGATTGAACTTAATAGGAGCTATGCATTTGAATTTTACATAGGATTCAACTCGTAAAAAACATGTTTTTCAAAAATGTAGATTTTTTAGGCACTTTGGCCGTTTATTGTCAACATCATTGGCGTGTAGGCCAGATCCTTGCGCATGTTTTGGTATATATAACATTAAAGTTTTGAGCAAAATGGAATGGCGCGTCGCCTATCTTTTCTGCTGATCCGTTTTTCGAAAAATTTCAAAACTTTGAAGGCCTGAGCTCCAGAGTGCGTCAATTCAATGTTATATATGCCAAAACATGCGCAAGGATCTGGCCTACACGCCAATGATGTTGACAATAAACGCTTAAGTGGCCAAAGTGCCTAAAAAATCTATATTTTTGAAAAACATGTTTTTTACGAGTTGAATCCTATGAAAAATTCAAATGCATAGCGACAGCTCCTATTAAGTTCAATCAAGCTTATATTTGGGATTTGGACTCAGTATGCCCACCGTAACCAGCCCCTGAATGCCCGCCAAAATGTAATTTTTGTTACATCCTACTGAGTATGATCATAGTAGCTGTTTATAACAGGAATTGATTAAATATCGAAGAATTTTGAAAATTGGCAGCAACTTTCTCACTAAAATAGACATAACATTACCGTAAATGGATAAAATGTCATACTTTTTTCTGCAAAATTGTTCTTCATTTTGTTTGCAACAATGCTACAACATTAGTTTTCGAATTCAGACATGACAGTTGATTTACCAGAGCAAATTGAAAATATTTTTTTTTCAAATAACACTATTTTACACCTCCTGATGACGCTGGGACTCAAGTAATGGACCGATTTAAGGTGTACTATGTCAGGATTATATTTTGGGAACTAAGAATTGATATCTTGATGAAAATTAACTTCTTTGTCCAGAGTTAGACCGAGATTTTAGACATATTTTTGAGGTTTTAGGTGATATATTATGTTTTTTAACTTCAAATCGAGATAAAATCAGTTTTCACCGACAGAATATTTTGGGAATCGGTTTTTCTGACTCAGAATAGTCCCCCCAACAAACCCCAGAAGGAATTTCCGAGGTGCATGCAAGTTGCATAATAATCCCCTTCTTACCCACCGTGGCAAGCCCTTCGTTACCGAGCTATGGGACGCAGCCATACCCGAGCATGGGTAAATAACAAGGGAAATGCGTAATAATACCTTTCTCTGGTATCAATACCAAATTTTGGTATTCCTGGACCCTTTAAAATTTGTCTTGAGGATTATGCAAGAGCAAAATGTGGTATCATACCAATTTAAGGTATTGTTTTGATATTACAAAATTGCAGAATTTGTCAATGGTCGAACACCACATATTGGTATTCTTTTGGTATTACAGTGTTTTATCAAATTCCTCTGAAACTTTGGGAAAATGTTGACCAATTTTGACAAAATAATTAATTTTGCGCTAAAATTATGTCTCAAAGCGAATGCTTTAATTGAAAACCGGAAATTTCAAACTTGATTTTAAACATTTTTGATATACCCCCTACAGAAATGACTTGAAATTGTGGAAAATTTTCTAAGTCAGGATGGCACATTTTGGTATTATTTTGGTATTGAAAGGTTTCATCAATTTTCCCTGAAACTATGGGATTTTTTTTTACCAATTTGGACAAGATAATAAATTTTGCACTAAAATGACTTGAAAAAAAAACCAAATACTTTGAAAAACGAGTCAATCGAAAGATTATTGAATTTTGGTAAATTTCAATCCAGTTTTATTTTAATAACACTTATTTTTCAATCTTGTTATTTTTCAGAATCTTCAAGAACTTCATGCACAGGCCGTTCATCAATGACAAATGCATTCGGTGTGGTGAAGAATATCACTAAGAACAACATGGAATCATCAGGTGAGTAGATTTGGCTGTTGCATATGGATCATTTCCGTTTTTTCACTAACTGCAACTGCTGCACTAAAAATGGTATGAAAATACCAAATTTTGGTATTACTTGTGCAAATATCAGCGACCAAAATGTGATCTTGGTTGCCCAGTAATAGATGGTAAAATACCATCAAATCATACCAAAATCATGTATGTGGAAGACCACAGGAATACCAAAATATGATTTTCCAAGGGCGCGGGAATACCTAAAATTAAACCATGGCAATACCAAGTTTTGGTATTCAAGCAATGTTCAAAAATCCAGAAGACCTCAACTTGGTATTGAAATGGTTCTATTTTGTGGTATTATTTTACCCTTGGAATAACATGGTTTGGTATTGTTGTGCCCTTCCACATACAAGACTTTGGTATGATTTCATGGTATTTTACCATCTATTACTGGGCAACCAAGGGCACATTTTGGTCGCTGTTATTTGCTCAAGTAATACCAAAATTTGGTATTCCCGTGTTATTTACCCCTGCTCGGGTAGGGGAAATCCGGCCGTTGTGGTCGGTCGCCTGACCTGCTACGCGTCCAGCGGTCACTCCGTAGGGGTGCGCTGGACGCAGCATGTTAGTGGTCACTCCGTAGGGGCGAGTCTAACCCCCGAGTAAAAGGAGGCCACCGATGGCTGTTAAGTTTTCCCTATCCTTACTAGTTTTTCTTTATCCTTCCATTTTTTTCCTATGATTCCATCCTTAAATTTTTCCCTTCTTATCTTCCTTCCTAAAAGTCAAAAAAAAAAAAACAGTACTACCCTATCCTTGATAATCTCATTTTCCTGCCTCAAGTTTTTCCCATGACTCCGATCCTTTTTTCTCCATGTATCCAAATCCCCTCCTGAAAGTTTTGTTCCTGATGCAGTCAAATGTAATTCGCCACGAGGAAATGATGTCAACGAGTGATGTTCTACCCTTACATTGCAGTCGGTCCGTAGGCAACGCCAACGCTAGTCATCCGTTGCTGAGTTACTGGACACAGCCGCAGGGGAAATCCGGCCCGGTGTGGCCGGTCGCCTGGCCTGCCACGCGTCCTGCGGCCACTCCGTAGGGGTGCGCTGGACGTAGCAGGTCAGTGGTTACTCCGTAGGGGCGAGCCTAACCCCCGAGCAAGTGGAGGCCACCGGCGGCTGAATCGACTATTTTGGAAGGAGTTAGCAGCTGGAGGTCCGGCGGTGGAGCTGACGTTGTTGCTGTTGTACGCTGTGATGCTGCAAATGCTGGTTTCGAATACTGAAAGAATGCTGAGTGAAGAATTGGAGCAACTCAAATCGAACTATGAATTCTGCAAACGCTTTTAGTAGTAAGTATTTTATCTCGAATGTAGTTTTAAATCTTAGTTTTTGGGTTAGTTTAGTAAGTTCTCTGCGATGTCCATCTTTCAATTTTGATAATGGATAATCTCCCGCCTAATAATGCCTCTGCAAACATATTTATTACCAAAGCTGTAGTTAACGCTATTTTTAATCAAAATAAGTTAAATATTTGTCATATTAATGTTCAAAGTTTATCTGCCAGAAGTTTTAGCAAATTTGAAGAGTTGAAGTTGAGAGTCCGTTTCGCGGTGCCTGTCCGTCGGGACGCATTTTTTTTTCGCGTTCCGTTTTCGTCGATCGTCGTCGGTATGTATTTCGGGTGAGTGCGTGAGTGCGTGAAACCATCCACATTAACGACCCCCGGGTCTTTTGTGGTCTCTATTGCAAGTTTCTGCTCGAACCTAGGAGTCCGAAGGCTTGAATGGTGAGAGCACCCAAACCTCTTTTTACTCCAAGGAACCTTCCACCCCAGTGTTTGGACTGACGACCTTTTGGATTGCGAGTCCAATCACCGCCAGCGATTCCACCGGAGTAGGCTTGGTTTGGTGTGTTGTTTGTACTTATGGCATGGAGACGACTCCTATACCTGGAATGACTTAACGGCCTAACAACCAAGGCCGGGACCGACATTTTACTTCCTCATCCGATGGAAGGTTGCAGCAGATGGGAATCGAACCCAGAATCATCCGCATACA
The DNA here is from genome assembly GCF_016801865.2 of Culex pipiens pallens. Lineage (NCBI taxonomy): Eukaryota > Metazoa > Arthropoda > Insecta > Diptera > Culicidae > Culex > Culex pipiens. The sequence goes on from NC_068939.1 coordinate 113,708,151, forward strand.
AAGCGGACAGCGTAACCATTCGGCCACGCACTGCCACAATTATAACTTAATTTTGGTTAATTTAACTGAAAATTGGCAGTGACAAGTACGTTTTTGTTAAAATTTACGAAAGTAAAATCAACTATTTCAATTGTTGAAATTTCTGGGCACGGTCTCTCCGTGTAGTTTTTCTCATTCCTCCTTTGCCCTTTGATTCCCTGATCCTTAAATTTTCCTTAAGTCATCTTCTTTCCTAAAAGCCAAAAAAAAAACAAACAAACAGAAAAAAATGAAAAAAAATTAAAAAAAAACAAAAAAAAATTAAATAAAAAAAACGAAAGAAAATCACAAAAAAAGAATTAGCCCGTTAATTAGTCCGTAGGTAACGCAAGCACGGTGGGTAAGAAGGGGATTATTATGCAACTTGCATGCACCTCGGAAATTCCTTCTGGAGGTTGTTGGGGGGACTATTCTGAGTCAGAAAAATCGATTCCCAAAATATTCTGTCGGTGAAAACTGATTTTATCTCGATTTGAAGATAAAAAACCTAATATATCGCCTAAAACCTCAAAAATACGTCTAAAATCTTAGTCTAACTCTGGACAAAGAAGTTAATTTTCATCAAGATATCAATTCTTAGTTCCCAAAATATAATCCTGACATAGTACACCTTAAATCGGTCCATTACATGAGTCCCAGCGTCATCAGGAGGTGTAAAATAGTGTTATTTGGAAAAAAATATTTTCAATTTGCTCCGGTAAATCAACTGTCATGTCTGAATTTAAAAACTAATGTTGTAGCATTGTTGCAAATAAAATGAAGAACAATTTTGCAGAATAAAGTATGACATTTTATCCATTTTCAGTAAAGTTATGTCTATTTCAGTGGGGAAATTGCTGCCAATTTTCAAAATTCTTCGATATTTAACTCATTCCTGTTATAAACAGCTACTACGATCATACTCAGTAAGATGTAACAAAAACTACTTTTTGGCGTGCATTCAGGGGCTGGTTAAGGTGGGCGTACTGCGCTCAAATCCCAAATATGAGCTTGATTGAACTTAATAGGAGCTATGCATTTGAATTTTACATAGGATTCAACTCGTAAAAAACATGTTTTTCAAAAATGTAGATTTTTTAGGCACTTTGGCCGTTTATTGTCAACATCATTGGCGTGTAGGCCAGATCCTTGCGCATGTTTTGGTATATATAACATTAAAGTTTTGAGCAAAATGGAATGGCGCGTCGCCTATCTTTTCTGCTGATCCGTTTTTCGAAAAATTTCAAAACTTTGAAGGCCTGAGCTCCAGAGTGCGTCAATTCAATGTTATATATGCCAAAACATGCGCAAGGATCTGGCCTACACGCCAATGATGTTGACAATAAACGCTTAAGTGGCCAAAGTGCCTAAAAAATCTATATTTTTGAAAAACATGTTTTTTACGAGTTGAATCCTATGAAAAATTCAAATGCATAGCGACAGCTCCTATTAAGTTCAATCAAGCTTATATTTGGGATTTGGACTCAGTATGCCCACCGTAACCAGCCCCTGAATGCCCGCCAAAATGTAATTTTTGTTACATCCTACTGAGTATGATCATAGTAGCTGTTTATAACAGGAATTGATTAAATATCGAAGAATTTTGAAAATTGGCAGCAACTTTCTCACTAAAATAGACATAACATTACCGTAAATGGATAAAATGTCATACTTTTTTCTGCAAAATTGTTCTTCATTTTGTTTGCAACAATGCTACAACATTAGTTTTCGAATTCAGACATGACAGTTGATTTACCAGAGCAAATTGAAAATATTTTTTTTTCAAATAACACTATTTTACACCTCCTGATGACGCTGGGACTCAAGTAATGGACCGATTTAAGGTGTACTATGTCAGGATTATATTTTGGGAACTAAGAATTGATATCTTGATGAAAATTAACTTCTTTGTCCAGAGTTAGACCGAGATTTTAGACATATTTTTGAGGTTTTAGGTGATATATTATGTTTTTTAACTTCAAATCGAGATAAAATCAGTTTTCACCGACAGAATATTTTGGGAATCGGTTTTTCTGACTCAGAATAGTCCCCCCAACAAACCCCAGAAGGAATTTCCGAGGTGCATGCAAGTTGCATAATAATCCCCTTCTTACCCACCGTGGCAAGCCCTTCGTTACCGAGCTATGGGACGCAGCCATACCCGAGCATGGGTAAATAACAAGGGAAATGCGTAATAATACCTTTCTCTGGTATCAATACCAAATTTTGGTATTCCTGGACCCTTTAAAATTTGTCTTGAGGATTATGCAAGAGCAAAATGTGGTATCATACCAATTTAAGGTATTGTTTTGATATTACAAAATTGCAGAATTTGTCAATGGTCGAACACCACATATTGGTATTCTTTTGGTATTACAGTGTTTTATCAAATTCCTCTGAAACTTTGGGAAAATGTTGACCAATTTTGACAAAATAATTAATTTTGCGCTAAAATTATGTCTCAAAGCGAATGCTTTAATTGAAAACCGGAAATTTCAAACTTGATTTTAAACATTTTTGATATACCCCCTACAGAAATGACTTGAAATTGTGGAAAATTTTCTAAGTCAGGATGGCACATTTTGGTATTATTTTGGTATTGAAAGGTTTCATCAATTTTCCCTGAAACTATGGGATTTTTTTTTACCAATTTGGACAAGATAATAAATTTTGCACTAAAATGACTTGAAAAAAAAACCAAATACTTTGAAAAACGAGTCAATCGAAAGATTATTGAATTTTGGTAAATTTCAATCCAGTTTTATTTTAATAACACTTATTTTTCAATCTTGTTATTTTTCAGAATCTTCAAGAACTTCATGCACAGGCCGTTCATCAATGACAAATGCATTCGGTGTGGTGAAGAATATCACTAAGAACAACATGGAATCATCAGGTGAGTAGATTTGGCTGTTGCATATGGATCATTTCCGTTTTTTCACTAACTGCAACTGCTGCACTAAAAATGGTATGAAAATACCAAATTTTGGTATTACTTGTGCAAATATCAGCGACCAAAATGTGATCTTGGTTGCCCAGTAATAGATGGTAAAATACCATCAAATCATACCAAAATCATGTATGTGGAAGACCACAGGAATACCAAAATATGATTTTCCAAGGGCGCGGGAATACCTAAAATTAAACCATGGCAATACCAAGTTTTGGTATTCAAGCAATGTTCAAAAATCCAGAAGACCTCAACTTGGTATTGAAATGGTTCTATTTTGTGGTATTATTTTACCCTTGGAATAACATGGTTTGGTATTGTTGTGCCCTTCCACATACAAGACTTTGGTATGATTTCATGGTATTTTACCATCTATTACTGGGCAACCAAGGGCACATTTTGGTCGCTGTTATTTGCTCAAGTAATACCAAAATTTGGTATTCCCGTGTTATTTACCCCTGCTCGGGTAGGGGAAATCCGGCCGTTGTGGTCGGTCGCCTGACCTGCTACGCGTCCAGCGGTCACTCCGTAGGGGTGCGCTGGACGCAGCATGTTAGTGGTCACTCCGTAGGGGCGAGTCTAACCCCCGAGTAAAAGGAGGCCACCGATGGCTGTTAAGTTTTCCCTATCCTTACTAGTTTTTCTTTATCCTTCCATTTTTTTCCTATGATTCCATCCTTAAATTTTTCCCTTCTTATCTTCCTTCCTAAAAGTCAAAAAAAAAAAAAACAGTACTACCCTATCCTTGATAATCTCATTTTCCTGCCTCAAGTTTTTCCCATGACTCCGATCCTTTTTTCTCCATGTATCCAAATCCCCTCCTGAAAGTTTTGTTCCTGATGCAGTCAAATGTAATTCGCCACGAGGAAATGATGTCAACGAGTGATGTTCTACCCTTACATTGCAGTCGGTCCGTAGGCAACGCCAACGCTAGTCATCCGTTGCTGAGTTACTGGACACAGCCGCAGGGGAAATCCGGCCCGGTGTGGCCGGTCGCCTGGCCTGCCACGCGTCCTGCGGCCACTCCGTAGGGGTGCGCTGGACGTAGCAGGTCAGTGGTTACTCCGTAGGGGCGAGCCTAACCCCCGAGCAAGTGGAGGCCACCGGCGGCTGAATCGACTATTTTGGAAGGAGTTAGCAGCTGGAGGTCCGGCGGTGGAGCTGACGTTGTTGCTGTTGTACGCTGTGATGCTGCAAATGCTGGTTTCGAATACTGAAAGAATGCTGAGTGAAGAATTGGAGCAACTCAAATCGAACTATGAATTCTGCAAACGCTTTTAGTAGTAAGTATTTTATCTCGAATGTAGTTTTAAATCTTAGTTTTTGGGTTAGTTTAGTAAGTTCTCTGCGATGTCCATCTTTCAATTTTGATAATGGATAATCTCCCGCCTAATAATGCCTCTGCAAACATATTTATTACCAAAGCTGTAGTTAACGCTATTTTTAATCAAAATAAGTTAAATATTTGTCATATTAATGTTCAAAGTTTATCTGCCAGAAGTTTTAGCAAATTTGAAGAGTTGAAGTTGAGAGTCCGTTTCGCGGTGCCTGTCCGTCGGGACGCATTTTTTTTTCGCGTTCCGTTTTCGTCGATCGTCGTCGGTATGTATTTCGGGTGAGTGCGTGAGTGTGTGTGCGGCTAGCTCTGGTTGTCACGATGACAGCAGAGCTGAGCCAGTCCGTTTCGCGGTGCCTGTCCGTCGGGACGCATTTTTTTTTCGCGTTCCGTTTTCGTCGATCGTCGTCGGTATGTATTTCGGGTGAGTGCGTGAGTATGTGTGCGGCTAGCTCTGGTTGTCACGATGACAGCAGAGCTGAGCCAGTCCGTTTCGCGGTGCCTGTCCGTCGGGACGCATTTTTTTTTCGCTTTCCGTTTTCGTCGATCGTCGTCGGTATGTATTTCGGGTGAGTGCGTGAGTATGTGTGCGGCTAGCTCTGGTTGTCACGATGACAGCAGAGCTGAGCCAGTCCGTTTCGCGGTGCCTGTCCGTCGGGACGCATTTTTTTTCGCGTTCCGTTTTCGTCGATCGTCGTCGGTATGTATTTCGGGTGAGTGCGTGAGTATGTGTGCGGCTAGCTCTGGTTGTCACGATGACAGCAGAGCTGAGCCAGTCCGTTTCGCGGTGCCTGTCCGTCGGGACGCATTTTTTTTTCGCGTTCCGTTTTCGTCGATCGTCGTCGGTATGTATTTCGGGTGAGTGCGTGAGTATGTGTGCGGCTAGCTCTGGTTGTCACGATGACAGCAGAGCTGAGCCAGTCCGTTTCGCGGTGCCTGTCCGTCGGGACGCATTTTTTTTTCGCGTTCCGTTTTCGTCGATCGTCGTCGGTATGTATTTCGGGTGAGTGCGTGAGTATGTGTGCGGCTAGCTCTGGTTGTCACGATGACAGCAGAGCTGAGCCAGTCCGTTTCGCGGTGCCTGTCCGTCGGGACGCATTTTCTTTTTCACGTTCCGTTTTCGTCGATCGTCGTCGGTATGTATTTCGGGTGAGTGCGTGAGTGTGTGTGCGGCTAGCTCTGGTTGTCACGATGACAGCAGAGCTGAGCCAGTCCGTTTCGCGGTGCCTGTCCGTCGGGACGCATTTTTTTTCGCGTTCCGTTTTCGTCGATCGTCGTCGGTATGTATTTCGGGTGAGTGCGTGAGTATGTGTGCGGCTAGCTCTGGTTGTCACGATGACAGCAGAGCTGAGCCAGTCCGTTTCGCGGTGCCTGTCCGTCGGGACGCATTTTTTTTTTCGCGTTCCGTTTTCGTCGATCGTCGTCGGTATGTATTTCGGGTGAGTGCGTGAGTATGTGTGCGGCTAGCTCTGGTTGTCACGATGACAGCAGAGCTGAGCCAGTCCGTTTCGCGGTGCCTGTCCGTCGGGACGCATTTTTTTTTTCGCGTTCCGTTTTCGTCGATCGTCGTCGGTATGTATTTCGGGTGAGTGCGTGAGTATGTGTGCGGCTAGCTCTGGTTGTCACGATGACAGCAGAGCTGAGCCAGTCCGTTTCGCGGTGCCTGTCCGTCGGGACGCATTTTTTTTTTCGCGTTCCGTTTTCGTCGATCGTCGTCGGTATGTATTTCGGGTGAGTGCGTGAGTATGTGTGCGGCTAGCTCTGGTTGTCACGATGACAGCAGAGCTGAGCCAGTCCGTTTCGCGGTGCCTGTCCGTCGGGACGCATTTTTTTTTCGCGTTCCGTTTTCGTCGATCGTCGTCGGTATGTATTTCGGGTGAGTGCGTGAGTATGTGTGCGGCTAGCTCTGGTTGTCACGATGACAGCAGAGCTGAGCCAGTCCGTTTCGCGGTGCCTGTCCGTCGGGACGCATTTTTTTTCGCTTTCCGTTTTCGTCGATCGTCGTCGGTATGTATTTCGGGTGAGTGCGTGAGTATGTGTGCGGCTAGCTCTGGTTGTCACGATGACAGCAGAGCTGAGCCAGTCCGTTTCGCGGTGCCTGTCCGTCGGGACGCATTTTTTTTTTCGCGTTCCGTTTTCGTCGATCGTCGTCGGTATGTATTTCGGGTGAGTGCGTGAGTATGTGTGCGGCTAGCTCTGGTTGTCACGATGACAGCAGAGCTGAGCCAGTCCGTTTCGCGGTGCCTGTCCGTCGGGACGCATTTTTTTTTTCGCGTTCCGTTTTCGTCGATCGTCGTCGGTATGTATTTCGGGTGAGTGCGTGAGTATGTGTGCGGCTAGCTCTGGTTGTCACGATGACAGCAGAGCTGAGCCAGTCCGTTTCGCGGTGCCTGTCCGTCGGGACGCATTTTTTTTCGCTTTCCGTTTTCGTCGATCGTCGTCGGTATGTATTTCGGGTGAGTGCGTGAGTATGTGTGCGGCTAGCTCTGGTTGTCACGATGACAGCAGAGCTGAGCCAGTCCGTTTCGCGGTGCCTGTCCGTCGGGACGCATTTTTTTTTTCGCGTTCCGTTTTCGTCGATCGTCGTCAGTGTGTTTTTCTCGTTAGTCATGTATTTGATACACATCACAGCCGGGTTTCTTTGTTCTATGATTTGTAATTGTTTCACGGGAAGATTCGTTTTAATTTGCGTTAGCCAAATATAAATTATCATTCAATTCGACTATTCGTTTCCCGCGAATCGCGGCGACAAATATTGTTTCAACGCGATTGTTCAAGGCCTTCAGATAACATCATAACACATCAGTCATTTATTGGTCGCTCATATTATAATAATTTAAAAGTATAAATAGTCCAGGTCAACTCTACGTAAATATGTAACGCTGAGTTTAATATTTCACCTTTTAAACACTCATAATTTTGATTATATCTTTCCACAGTCGGCTGTCTAAGATTGAATCATTTATGCTAAACTCAACACCAAATAACCGGGAATGGTCTCATCCGCATTGTTTGCCTTGAGAATACATAATACATATCCTTATTTAACGAAATTCATTGATTATTGGGCCACATCATCATCCTCTATGATGAATCCTGGTCATTACCCTTCCCCACTAACAAAATCCAAAGTAGAAGTAGTTTTCCGGCACACGCGGGGGTGTGGATATCGTATAGAACCCACCCTTGGTAGCAGCCTGTGCTAACTAACATTTCCGTCCCATCCCCTCGAGATCTACAAACTGACATGGCGGGCGCCGTTGGTGGCCAACGACTATTTCCTATTCGCACCGGCTCTAGTTTTGATGATCGTGATGTTTTATCTTTTCAGCGCATTCATGCATGCTGTTGATAAGGGAAACATCATTTGATCGTTGAAGCGTGTGACTGATTGTGCTGATGGGATATTACGGTCCTGTTCAGCAACGGAGAAGGACAACCATGGGTGGTCTCTCATGCTCATGCTCATGCTCATTTGAAGAGTTGAAGTTGACTTTCACGCAAAGTAAAGCGGATATTATCTGTTTTACTGAAATCTGGCTTGATAATTCGATAACGGATTCAATGATTTGTATAAATAGAAGGTTATCAACTAATTCGAAATGATCGTAACCGCCGTGGTGGTGGTATTTGTGTTTATTTTAGGAAAGGTCTTCAATGCAGAATTCTTGAAAAATCGTCAAATGACCAAATCCCTCCCAATCGTAGTACCGAATTTTTGATTCTTGATTTCATGTGTACTTGGTATTATATACAACCCACCTCAATTAGACTGTGCTGATATATTACACAATCTGATTTCTGAATATCATTCCAAATACAAATCAACTTATTTCATCGGTGATTTCAATACTGATCCTTCCAAATCGAATACCAAATCGGTCCGTTTTTGTGAAATATTAGAAATTATGTCTTATTGCTGTATTAAGAAGAGCCTACTTTCTTTTATAACTCTGGCTGTTCGTTATTAGATCTTTTTCTTACAGATAACCCTGATTCGGTCTTAAAATTCAACCAAGTTTCTATGCCTGGAATTTCTAGGCACGATTTAATTTTGGCAACTATAGATTTCTCATTGAATCCTGATACAAATGACACATTCTCCGGCAATGTACACCTTAGGATGAAATTTTGAAAAGCGTGTATGAGCTATTTGGATATTTTTCCGCGATTCTAGACTACTTGAAGCTTCAAAAATCATGGTTTTCATTAATTGATCATTTGAATATCATTTTGTACAAGTTGGTTAAGTTATGCATCAATTCGTGATTTAATCATCGTTTTAAAACATTTTTCTAAAAACTCCTGGTTTTCAGCGAAATAAAATCCAAAAATTGTTCTTTTGATTGCATTTTGTAGGTTTTTAGTTGTACTAAACGGAAATGTCATGGGTTTGCAGTTTATCTTAAGTTAAGTATTTTTTCAAACTAGTGTAAGTTTACCATTTTATTGCGTTGCAACGTCACGAAAAAGGGACATTTGTTTATGTCAACAAAAAACTAAACATTCAATCATTTTGATATTTCGGATGCTCTTTGTACTTGGAAAGAGCTTTCAAATGCAACCTAGAGCGACTTAATTGGTTGTCTAGATCCAAAGTTACAACAGGTTTAAGTTTGCGTTGCAACGTCACGAAAATTTAAATCATATTGGTCAAATGGCAAAAAAGGTGTATGCGTAGTTGGTTGTTGAAGATAAAAGGGTACTAAATATTATATAATTTTTATATAATGTTTCCGAGCATATTTACAGAAGAATTGTACATGGGTCATTCACAAATTCCGTCACTAAAGTTTGTATGAAACTCGAAAAAAAAAGTATTTTATGAAACTTGTTGAACAAATCAAAATAGACCGATGTTCACAAGGGGGAAAAATCTAAAACTTTCAAAAAAATAATCACGTGGTTACTGGATGGCCTCTTTATGATAAACTGATTTACGTGATGGTTCATTCTAATACAACGCAACGATTTTTTTTATCCCACACCCTTATGTAAGTCAAATTACAGTGAAATTCATTAAACAATAAAAATCACGTGATTTGATTGTTTTTTTTACAAACTTTTGTCACTCTGTTGTTGGACGAACCCTTACTTAAATAAGTTGTATGCAACGTTTAGTTGTTCGCAATATAAAATGTTATGTTGTGCAGGTAAACAGTTTTATTATTTCCTCAAACTTATTTTAAAAAGCACAAAAGTCGACAAAATAAGTTACGTTGTTTGCAGATCACCCCTTAGGGGCCATGAACAAACGATATGGGCACTTTATTTATAAATTTCAGCTCTCCTGAAATCTTGAAGCTCCTTACCTCCTTTCTAAAACTTCCACGTGTTTTGTAAATTGTCCAAAGCCATTAAAATATTAAGGGAGCGTTCTTGCATTACGTAACAAAACATTTATATTTTTAGACCCCCTCCACCCCCTGGTAATACATTTCCGATACACTTTTTTTTGTATAAATCCTTGAACCCTTCCCCCTCCCCCTTGATATTACGCCGTTACGTAATGCATGGACGTCCCGTAACATGAATAGAGGACGGGAGAAGGGGGGGGGGGGTTTGTCCTTCGTGATAATGGAATAATACAAAAAAAATATTTTGAAAACGCTTTGGAAAACTTAGTAAATCATACTGCTACTGTGAAAGCGGTAATGGGGGGGGGGTCTAACATGGGCGGGCCAATCAATTCACATGTCCTTGTACTGTCTATTAATGTCTTATAATCAAATCTTAACCTACAGTTGTTCAGCCTAACAAAAACTATGATTTATTTTGAAACTAAAATTTCGTGACGTTGCAACGCAACGAAAAACCCTGTTTTCAAAAACAGAGCGCTGCAACGTCACGAAATGTAAGTGGTCTTTAAAAATCGAGGTTTAATTTTTTCGTAAAACTAATGATTGCATTCGATTTGTTGGCCAATTTTACACTAAAAATGGAAGAAGAACTCCAAATTTGCCATTAAACAGAGCAGAGTTAATGGCGAAACATGAATTGGGTCAGGATTGAGAAAAAGTCACGCGTTGCAACGTCACGCTACATATTCCCCTCCCAAAAATAAAATATTTGCTTAAAATAATGTTTCAACATTGTTTCTTATAGGAAATTTAATGTACTTTCCGAAACTGTAATAACATATGTACCTTTTCAATGTAATTTTTGAGTTATAGCCGAAATACTGAAAAAAGAAAGGTCAAAGCGTTGCAACGTCACGGCGGAATGTGTCAAAAGAATTTTCATGAACAAGAACATTAGGATTAGTTAGAATATGTTTTGTATTTTATCGTTTTACTTCATAATTAATATTTTGGATAAATTAATTTAACAATTAAAATTTTCGCAATTTATGCCCGTAAGGGTGGGGTTGGGGGGGGGGGGGTCTCAAGTTATATGGTATGGACTCACAAAAAGAAACACACAGCATTAAAAATAAATATTTGACTAAAAATGAATTTATTACGCTTAACAAAATTGTGTTGGAGGGGAGGATGGGAGGGGGGGGGGGGTGAAAGAAAGAGGAGGGAGGGGTTGTGTCCTTAAAGTAGGAATGTATTAGCTTATCCATAATTTAATAATATAAACTTGCAATACAATATACACGCAACTCTGTTGCACTTGCAAATGTATGAAAAGACTATTTATTATAAACAATCAACTATTGAAAAACATGAAAAGTCATAAAAATGGACGTATATCATTTCAATACCATACAAATTTGTATGAAAAAACATTTAAAAAGCAAAAAAATAATTTGGCCGCCTGTATGGAGATGGCCCATAGTGCAGTGGCTGCACTTGATAGACTCAGAGTTGCCCTGAATGCATGTGTTCGATATGTATATAATCTTTCAAGATATGATAATGTTACTAACTACCAAAGTAATCTCTTAGGATGTCCGTTTTCCCAATTTATTAAATTTCGCTCTTCAGTTACACTTTTCAGACTTACTCAACGATTAGGATTAACAGAACGCATTCGAGATAAAATAGTAAATATAAATAGTATTAGTGCTAGGGTTACGAAACTGTGAATTTATCATACTAAATCAAGATGTAATATTTTATAAGATTGTGTCTTACATTACATGAATAAACAATAATAATAATAATAATAACTAAATTCCACTAAATTTAAATAAATTTCATTATTTTTTTTTAATCTAACTAAGTTTAGCTAAATATAACTAAATTTAACTATATATAACTCAATTAAAGTCAATTTAACATAATTCAACTAATTTTTACATGTTATAACTTAATTTAACCAAAGTTAACTAAATTGAAATAAATGAAGCGAAAGTCTACGAAACCTAATTAAATTTTATTTAATCTAACTAAATTTTATGTATTTTAACTAAATATAACTAAATTCAAATAAATTTTATAAAATTTTAATGAATTTAACTAAATTTATCTAAATTCAACTAAGTTTAACTAAATTCACCCAAATAGATAAAAATTAAGCGAAATTTTTACTAATTTCAACTAAATTTGATTAAATATTTCTGAATTTCACTAAATTCCACTAAATTTAATTAAATTTCACTAAATTTTACTAAATTTAACTAAGTTTAGCTAAATATAACTAAATTTAACTATACAGCAATTCCATTTGAAAAGAGCCTAAACCGAAAAAAAAGTTCTCCGATCGGGCTCAAAATTTTTCTGGGGGTTCCTTGGCCAAAATAATTAGACCCGTATTTTTTTGTTTGGCCATTAGGGTGACCTACATCGTGCTAGGGTGGTTCAAAAAATGGCAATTTTCGTCATTTTTCGCAAAAACCTCTTTTTTCGAAAAATCATATCTCCGCGCCATTTCATCCGATTTTAGCTGTCTTAGACGCAAAAGAAAGGTGATGAGTTTGGCTATCTGGGAAAAATAGTAAGAAGTTTCTAAAACCTAGCTTACCATTTGAAAAAGTCGTATGAAAACTTAAAATGGCGTTTTGACCGTGTCTGGACCAAAGAGCCTATGTCTGAAAATATTTTTATCGGATTTCTCGGAAAATTTTACATAACATATCTAAAAATTGGCGATGTCGAACCGTACGTTTTGTAGATATGATTTTTTGAAAATAATAACTGAGTTTTTCGACGCGCCACGCGCAAAATCTGGAAAATGACGAAATCGGCAAAAAGTCAACTTTTTTCACTCAAACTGCAATAACTTTAAAATTTCAGCGATGACCTATAGATGTTATGGTACCAAAAGTTGCGTCTTTCAATTACAAAAATTTTGATACCCAAACATCTATAGGCCATCGCTGAAATTTTAAAGTTTTCGCAGTTTTAGTGAAAAAAGTCGATTTTTTGCCGATTTCGTCATTTTCCCGTTTTTGCGCGTGGCGCGTCGAAAAACTCAGTTTTTATTTTCAAAAAATCATATCTCCGAAACGTACGGTTCGACATCGCCAATTTTTTTAAATGTTATGTGAAATTTTTCGAGGAATCCGATAAAAATATTTTCAGACATGGGCTCTTTGGTCCAGACACGGTCAAAACGCCATTTTAAGTTTTCATACGACTTTTTCAATAGTTAAGCTGGATTTTTGGAACTTCTTGCTATTTTTCCCAAATAGCCAAACTCATCACCTTTCTTTTGCGTCTAAGACAGCTAAAATCGGATGAAATGGCGCGGAGATATGATTTTTAGAAAAAAGTGGTTTTTGCGAAAAATGACGAAAATTGCCATTTTTTGTACCACCCTAGCACGATGTAGGTCACCCTAATGGCCAAACAAAAAAATACGGGTCTAATTATTTTGGAAAAGGAACCCCCAGAAAAATTTTGAGCCCGATCGGAGAACTTTTTTTTCGGTTTAGGCTCTTTTCAAATGGAATTGCTGTATATATAACTCACAATAAGTCAATTTAACAAATTTTAACTAATTTTAACTTGATATAACTTAATTTAGCCAAAGTTAACTATATTGAAATAAATGAAGCGAAATTTTACGAAACCTTTTTAAATTTTATTTAATCTATTTAAATTTTACTTATTTTAACTGAATATAACTAAATTCAACTAAATTTAACAAAACTTTGATGAATTTAACTAAATTTTATAAAATTCTACTTAATTTAACTTTATTTAACTAAAGATAACTGATTTTAATTGAATTTAACTAATTTTAACTAAAATTATCTAAATTTAACTAAGTTTAACTAAATCTTTTTTAAATTGAAATAAATTAAGCGAAATATTACGAAACTTAATAAAATTTACCTAATCTTACTAAATTCAACTAAATCTGACTACAATCAACTAAATATGACTGAATTTAACAAAATTCAACTAAATGTAACTAAATTTAACTGAATTTAACTAAATTGAACTTAATTTAACTTAGTTTAACTAAATATAGCTCAATTTAAGTCAATTTAACTAATTTTAACTTAATTTAACTTAATTAGCCAAAGGTAATTTATTTGAAATAAATTAAGCGAAATGTACTTAAATTGAACTAAATTTAATTAAATCTATCTATATTTAAGAGCGAGTCCACGAGCAAAGCATACCCATCTCGCATCGACCTTACCAATCTGCCTGAAATTTTCAGGGGTTGTTTGTACATATAAAACTAGCATCTAGCCAAAATATGAGCACTCTAGGTCAACGGGAAGTGGGGCAAATCGGGACACAAAGTTTGAAGGCTCAAAAACGTCAAAAATCTTTAAAAGTCTATAACTTAGGCAAAATTCAGTTTAATTGCAAAATTCAAAATGCATCTGAAAGGGCTTAAAAAGTGCAACAAAATTCAGGGTGGAGCATCCAAATTGGTTTAATCTAAAGGGAGTTATTGGCATTTTAGTGAAAAAATAGCATAATTTTCAAACTCAAATAAAAAAGTGTTCCATCCAGATATCAACTCGGTTCGACCTGCAGCTTGTAGGGGACATCTGGGACTACCATCTGAGACTGAGAACGCTTTGGGTAAGCCAGTTTAACATATTAAATAGACACTTTTACTTTTAGTGAATTTTTTTGTTGTAAATTTTTGCTCGGGGACCCCTTAGATCCCATTTTCTGTTGATAATTTTATCATATTCCTGTTTCTGAGACAATTTCACAATAGAAACATGCATAAAAATGTTTATTTTGATCCACCCTTTAAAAAATGAAAGTTAAAAAAAATCTTCGATTCACATTTATTGAAAATCAAGTTCGTTTCCAAGGATACTAGATGACACCAGAAAAAAGCAGCTTCTTAATTTTTTTTAACTTGCATTTTTTAAAGGGTTAAAATGGATCAAAGTAAACATTTTTATGCATGTTTCTATTGTGAAATTGTCTCAGGAACACGAATATGATAAAATTATCACCAGAAAATGGGATCTAAGGGGTCCCCGGGCAGACGGTAATAACAAAATTCATGCCATTTCAATAACAAATATTGTTAAAATAACAGAAAGTGTTATGGAATCTTCTTGAAAAATCTATTTTTGCATAAGGGTTTCATAACAGTTTATGTTATCATAACATAATTTGTTATTGGTCTGGTATAGGTTGAAATCCAAAACAACTTAGGAATAACATTTTTTGTTATGGAAGAATACCTCCAACTGTTATTGGGATGATCGGATTAGTTGTTAAAATAACAAAAAATAATAACAAAGATTTGTTCGAAGAATACCTAAAAATGTTATTACTCTGTTATTACAATAACAATCCAATAACAAAAAAATAATAACGACGAATAACAAATCTTGTTATAAATAACAGAAAATGTTATTGGCCTAGTATTTTCAAATATCTAAAAATGTTATTCCCAAGTTATTTCCGTCTGCTCGGGTCCCCCGAACAAAAATTTACAACAAAAAAATTCACTAAAAGTAAAAGTGTCTATTTAATATGTTAAACTGGCTTACCCAAAGCGTTCTCAGTCTCAGATGGTAGTCCCAGATGTCCCCTACAAGCTGCAGGTCGAACCGAGTTGATATCTGGATGGAACACTTTTTTATTTGAGTTTGAAAATTATGCTATTTTTTCACTAAAATGCCAATAACTCCCTTTAGCTTTAACCAATTGGGGTGTTTCTTCCTGCATTTTGTTGCATTTTTTAAGCCCTCTCAGATGCATTTTGATTTTTAAAAATAAATTGAATTTTGCCTAAGTTATAGCCTTTTTAAGATTTTTGACGTTTTTGAACCTTCAAACTTTGTGTCCCGATTTGCCCCACTTCCCGTTGACCTAGAGTGCTCATATTTTGGCCAGATGCTAGTTTTATATGTACAAACAACCCCAGAAAATTTCAGGCAGATTGGTGAGGTCCAAACGACGGCCCATATAAAGGGGTATGCCCTGTTCGTGGACTCGCTCTTAACTAAATTTGACTAAATTTTAACAAATTTTACTAAATCTAACTAAATTTTACTAAATCTAAATAAATTTATCTAAATTTAACAAAATTTAACTAAATTTAACTAAATTCAACTAAGTTTAACTAAATATATCTAAGTTTAACTAAATATAACTAAATTTTACTATATACAACTCGATTTAAGTAAATTTAACTTAATTTAACTAAATTGAAATAAATGAATCGAAATTTTACTATACTTAATTAAATTTTATTTAATCTAACTAAATATTACTTATTTGAACTGGATATAACTAAAAAAAATCTCTCATAATAAATTTAACTAATCTGAAGTTAACTAAGTTTAACTAAATTTATCTAAATTTAACTAAATCTTAATAGAATAAACTAAATTTGATAAAATTTCCAATAAATTCAATTAAAAGTCCTGTTAACATACTAACCCAACTTATATTTTTTTAGCTAGTTAGGTAATTAGTTTAAGTTTTGTTGTTAATTCAATATTTTTTAAATAAAATAATAATCTGTCGTGTTTATTTGTCACCCTATTTTATTTAATCGCCCTAACTTGAAATCCGAAGTAAACAGGAAGGAGAAACCCCCCAGTTTCCGGCACGTCGGACCCCCGTTTATAGACCCGTTATCGTGGTCAAAACGGGCCCAAAAGCGTGCCACAGACGGGCGTAACACAGCGGCCAAAATGCGTAACGCCCGCCTAAATGTTGCATTCTGGCACGCAATGGGCCACAAAGAGGGGAAAAAGCGTGCTGAAAATCGGGCCCGCTTTCAGGCAAAATGTCCCCGCTTTTTGGCCCTTTTCCGCCCATTTTTCTATGTGGGATTTAACACTCTGACTCCAAAACAAGCTTCAAAACAAAAGTTATGAAAAATATCTCCATCCAATATTATTAAGATTAGCCTATTGAAACCACCTCGAAGCTCTGCAAAAACTGGCACTTATTTGAAAAGTGAACCAGACTATAAAGTTATAACCAATAACAGAATGAATCGAAATGGCGGTGGAGTTGCAATAGTTATCCACCGTAGTATGCACATTACGTGACTTTAAGTTAAAAGTTATTGAAAGTTTGGGCATTGAACTTGAAACTTCTTTTGGGAAAATTATGATTGCAGCTGCATATTTACCATTCCAATGCACTGGGGAAAATAAAAATTATTTCAAAGGGGATTTGAATAAACTTACTCGGCATAGATCTCGATTTTTGATCATCGGTGATTTTAATGCCAAACACCAATCTTGGAATAATTCAAAAGTAAATTCCAATGGTAAAATTCTATTCAGAGATTGCACTTCTGGTCTTTATTCGGTTTTATATCCGAATGGGCCAACTTGCTTTTCTTCTGTTGGAAATCCATCAACAATTGATTTGGTTTTGACAAATCAAAGTCAGTATTGTGGTCCTTTAGTGACTCATGCTGATTTTGATTCTGATCACCTTCCAGTAACATTTTCACTTTCTCATGAAGCAGTTACCAGACCCAATAGTTCTGTGTTTAATACTCCATAGCCCCAGTTCCACTCGCCGCCATCCGAGTTGTCCGGACCCTTCGTGCCATGCGCTAAAGGACACTGGCGACTTCGCGGCGATCGTTACTAGCCTCGAGATAGCCGATGCACATGCGACGCAAGATCCTCTGCCGGACATCCTGTCGCGACAAGACATTAGCAGTGGTCTGCAGGCGGTTGCCTTTCAACAGGTCCGGTTCTATTATCAAAACGTTCGATCGCTGAATAACAAAGTTGATGAATTCTTCCTGGCTTGTACGGACTGCGAATACGACGTTATCTTGCTCACCGAGACGTGGCTCGACGGTAGCGTGAAACCACTCCAGTTGTTCGGCGACCTGTTTGCAGTTTACACAACAAATCGAAATCCAGCTAACAGCCGTCGTAAAGTTGGGGGTGGTGTTCTAATTGCGGTCAGAAAAACACTGGATTCCGTCGTCTGCGTCGAGGCAGCTGCCGATAATCTGGAACAAATTTTTGTGACCATTCATCTCAAGAATCAAAAAATGTTCATCGGCTGCTTCTATCTTCCCTCGGAAAAACGATATGAGCATCAACTGGTAGAGCAACACCTGACCTGCATCGAAACTGTTCGCTCCATCTCCGCTCCAAATGACACTATAGTGGTAGTGGGTGACTACAACCAGTCTCATCTCGTTTGGAAGCCGCTTGCTGGGAACCGTTCATTCGTTGATCCTTTGTTAACCCACACGCGGGGTGCATCGGAAAGAACTACGCATGAAGTTCTGCTGGATGGTATTGCGAGTAACAACATGCACCAAAGCAATCTTGTGTGTAATCACCAAAACCGAATTCTGGATTTAGTACTCATCAACGACGGTGCGACGCACTCCGCCCCTGAAGCTGCTCTAGAATCGCTCGTTTCACTGGACAATTACCATCCTGCTCTAACCTTCGAAGTGTCGGCTGCGCTCAACAATAGTTACGAAGACACTCTCGACCCTCTTGGATTAAATTTCCGAAAAACTGATTTCGTTGGCCTACAACGGAGTTTAGGAGAAACTGATTGGTCGTCTGTTCTCACTTCCATCGACGTTGACGAAGCCGTAGCCGCCTTTGGCCAGATCCTGCGAAGTAATCTTACACGCCACACGCCCGGGTTCTTGCCTGCAAGGAAACCTGCTTGGAGTAATGAACGCCTTCGCAAGCTTAAGCAATTTCGTGCCTCTGCACTTAACCGATATTCTCAACGCCGATGTCCTGAAACCAAGAGGGTCTTCAATGCCGCAAGTTCCCGTTATAAAGCTTACAATAAACGCCGGTACGCCGAACACATTAAGAGGACGCAGGCGAATCTTCGACGCAATCCGTCGCAGTTCTGGAAGTTTGTGAAATCGAAGTACAAAGAGACTGGACTTCCTGCCGTGATGACGTTAGGAGAAACCGTGGCTACTACCAACATCGAGAAATGTGAGCTGTTTGCGAGACACTTTGCTTCAGTTTTCCGGCCGCCTGGCACTCCACCGACTTCACAACAGCATCTAGAAACAGTTCCATGCGATTTGATTGATCTTGATGTGTTTCAAATTACGGAGGACATGCTGAAAAGAGGAATACAGAAATTGAAATCGTCGAATTCTCCTGGCCCTGACGGAATCCCGCCGGTGATCTTCAAGCGTTGTTTCAACCAGATTACTGCCCCACTGCTCCGAGTTTTCAACCTCTCCATGTCGCAGTGCAAGTTTCCTGAGGAGTGGAAAAGATCCGTAATGTTTCCAGTGTTTAAGAAAGGTGCAAAACGGTCGGTCGAGAACTACAGAGGAATTACGTCGCTGTGCTCTGGTTCAAAACTTCTCGAGATCGTGGTCGGGGAAGTCATCATGTTTAACTGCCGACCGTTCATCAGTTCTGAGCAGCATGGATTTACACCTGGTCGCTCCGTCACTACTAATTTGATGGAATTTACCAATTTTTGCATTGAAAATCTGGCAGCTGGGCGTCAAGTGGATGCTGTCTACACCGACTTGAAAGCCGCATTCGATCGAATTGACCACGACATTGCCCTTCAAAAATTTGCAAAACTCGGTTTCTCTGCACGTCTTTGTCGCTGGCTTGAGTCTTATCTCAAAAATCGGATCATTCAGGTGAAAATTGGAACATCGCTGTCGATGGAGTTCTCCAACGGTTCAGGAGTGGCACAGGGTAGCAACCTCGGCCCGATTGTTTTCAACACTTTCTTCAACGACTCCAACTCTCTCTTCAACGACAACTGCAATCTCTCGTATGCTGATGACTTCAAGATCTTCCTCGCTATTGACAACTTACCTGATTGCTACAGACTGCAGTCCCGCCTAGACAAATTTGCCAACTGGTGTGCGTTGAATCGTTTGGAGCTGAGCGTCTCTAAATGCACTACGATATCGTTTCATCGCAAGACCAGCCGGGAGGTTTTTACATTTGAATACACACTGGATGGACACGCGCTCGAACGTCTGAAAGTAGTGAAAGATCTAGGAGCTCTACTAGACGAACCCTTATCTTTTCGCCCACAACAAGCAGCAGTCGTGGACAAGGCCAACAGACAGCTCGGTTTTCTGTTTAGAATGACCCGCGAATTCGACGACCCCCTCTGTTTACGCTCGTTGTACTGCGCGCTAGTCCGCTCACACCTGGAATCATCGGCAGTTATATGGGCTCCCTACCACCAGAACTGGATCGATCGTATCGAAAGGATCCAGAAAAAGTTTGTCTGGTTTGCCTGTAGGAGAATGCCATGGACGGACCCAACTAGACTACCACGTTACGAGGCACGCTGTAACCTGATTGGACTCGAGACCCTGGAAAATCGTCGGACAATATCGAAATCTATCTTCGCTGCTAAAATACTGACTGCGCAAATCGACTCCCCCAATCTGTTAAACTTACTTAATACCCAAATTTCTTCTAGGGACCTGCGAAATCGTCCAAACTTCCTCGCACGACCGCGTGTCAGGACCGAGTTCCACAACAACTCACCAGTTCGATCGATGTCGGCGGCGTTCAACGAAATGTACTTCCTGTTTGAATTTCACGAGCCCATTCCAAGATTTCGCGAAAAACTACGCATCGAGTTCCAGGAGCGTACAAGAACTTTGCTTGGTGCGCCTCGCCAGGATCCCGTCGTTGGCCGGTTACGCATAGGACGACAATGACTTGACTTATTTTTAAAATGTATTGTAATTTACCACGTATGTTGTCATGTTATCAATCTCGATGTAATTTATTTTAAAAGAAGTGAGGTTTTGTGCCTTTGTGAGAATGATTCTAATGTTTCAACTCACATCGGCTTTTGCCCTCGCCAACCAAAACATCCATGTAGACCCTTGGTTCGATGGATTAATAATAAATAATAATAATAATAATTACCACAAAGCTAATTGGGACAGGTATCAGCATCATATTGAGAACAATTTAAATCATGATTTTGTTTTAGAAACCAAAGCTGATATTGATTCAGCCTTGGAATCTTTAACTAATGCAATTTTGGATGCTAGGAATATTGCTATTCCTAAAGTCCAAATCAAATTTGATTCTCCCATTATTGATGACGATCTTCAGCTTCTGATTCGTCTGAAAAATGTTCGTCGAAGACAGTATCAACGTTCTCGTGATCCTGCACTGAAGCGAATTCAAAAAGATTTGCAAAAGGTTATTGACCACAGGTTCACTCTCCTGCGAAATGAAAAGTTCGCAAGAGATGTCGAACAAATTAAACCTTATTCCAAACCTTTTTGGAAACTTTCAAAGGTTCTTAAGAAACCTCAAAAACCAATCCCTTCTTTAAAAGATGGTGATAATATTCTATTAACTAATGGGGAGAAAGCTCAAAAACTTGCTCAGCAGTTTGAGAGTGCTCATAATTTCAACTTAAATGTTCTGAGTACTATTGAAAATCAAATTTCAATAGAATTTCAGAATATTGTTGAACAACAGTTTTCATCAGATGATGTTTTTAATACGGATCTGAATGAAATAAAATCTATTATCAAAAAATTTAAAAATATGAAAGCCCCTGGTGAGGATGGCATTTTTTACATTTTAATTAAAAAATTACTTGAAGCAACTTTAAGTAGCTTGGTCAAAATTTGCAACAAATGTTTTGATTTGGCATATTTTCCCAGTAGTTGGAAAAATGCCAAAGTAGTTCCGATTTTAAAACCGGATAAAAATCCTGCTGAAGCCTCAAGCTATCGGCCCATTAGTTTGCTTTCATCTATTAGTAAATTATTCGAAAGAATAATTCTTAATAGAATGATGACGCACATTAATGAAAATTCAATTTTCGCTGATGAGCAGTTTGGATTTCGCCTTGGGCATTCAACTACTCATCAGTTGTTGAGAGTTTCAAATTTAATTCGAAGCAACAAATCTGAGGGCTATTCTACTGGCGCTGCTCTTCTAGACATAGAAAAAGCATTTGACAGTGTTTGGCATAAAGGTTTGATTGCGAAATTGAAAAGGTTTAATTTTCCGATTTATATCGTGAAAATTATTCAAAATTATTTGACGGATCGTACTCTGCAGGTATGTTATCAGAACAGCAAATCTGATCAACTACCTGTACGTGCCGGCGTCCCTCAAGGAAGCATTTTGGGTCCAATTTTATATAATATTTTTACTTCTGACTTGCCTGATTTGCCCCCAGGATGTCAGAAATCACTTTTTGCTGATGATACAAGCATCTCCGCCAAAGGTAGAAGCCTTCGTGTCATCACAAGAAGATAACAAAAAAGCTTGGATATTTTCAATTCTTATTTGAAAGAATGGAAAATTACTCCAAATGCTGCAAAAACTCAACTTATTATTTTCCCTCACAAACCAAGGGCTGATTTTCTTAAACCAAAAAGTCATCACATTATAAAGATGAATGAGGTAAATTTAAAGTGGGAGGATCAAGTGAAATATCTTGGACTTGCTTTTGACAAAAACCTTACTTACAAGGATCACATTGAAAGTATCCAGGTTAAATGTAACAAATATATTAAATGTTTGTATCCACTTATAAACAGGAATTCTAGACTTTGTCTCAAGAATAAACTGTTAATTTATAAATAAATTTTCAGACCTGCCATGCTTTATGCTGTACCGATCTGGACAAGCTGTTGCTTAACCAGGAAGAAAAAACTTCAGAGGATTCAGAACAAAATTCTGAAAATGATTTTGAAACTTCCTCCCTGGTTCAGCACTAGTGAACTTCATCAATTAGCCGAAGTTGACACTTTGGATGTTATGTCCAATAAGATAATTGATGCATTTCGACAAAAATCATTGCAGTCTTCAGCTGCATTGATCCGCTCTTTATATAGTTTATAAGTTAGTTTTAAGGTATCCCTATTCCCTTTTGTACATGTAGGCCCTCCTACATTTGAAATCACTGAATAGCGAAAGCTACAATACAAATGAATACATGAAAGTTGCTAGTATTTAAAATTGAGGTGAAAAGTCATCGATTGTGATTGGACACTCAATAATATTTTAACTTAATGAATGTACATGGAAGAGAAAATCAAAATAAATATAAAAAAAAGAAAAAAAAACCTCGAAGCTCTACTGGAAAAAAAGTTATTATCGTTTACCCGTTACAGTTAAAAAAATAACGCTCATTTTGCTCAATGAGCAAAAACGAGCGCGAGCGCGAGCAATGAGCATTTTCGCTCATAAAATAAATTAGCAAACACGGGCACGAGCAAACGTGAGCTAGCTCGCGTCGTGCTCCTCCTCACGAACGAGCGAAAAATGCTCGCTCATGAGCGGATAATCGCTCAAAATCGCAACATTGTTTAAGGATCATGTGGTATACATGACTTCTAAGGCATCCAAACTGCTCGGTATGATCTTCAGAATGACTAAGTACTTCCGAAATATTCAATGTTTAAAAACTTTATATTGTTCAGTGGTCAGATCCACCTTGGAATACGGTCTGGGTGCCATTTCATGCAAACAAGAAAAATCGAATTGAAACTGTTTAACGCAAATTCACTCGATTCGCATTGCGGTACTCTCCCAGTGAATTTGGATTATGCCAGTCGATGCGATTTCCTTCATCTTGATTCTTTGTCTGTCAGGAGAGTTTCAGCGAAAACCGTGTTTGTTTCTGATCTGTTGAGGTCCAACATAAATTGTCCTCACTTGGTCGGACAACTCAACATCAACATTCGCCGGCGAACACTTCGTTCGTTTGCTTTTCTGTCTTCTGACCATACCCTTTGCTCGCATCAATTAAGCCTTCAATGAATCATTCTCCAGCATGTGCAGACTGCAGAGTCTTCAATCTGCGTTACACGACCATCGATTTTAATTTGTCTCGTCCTGTTCAAAAACTTAAATTCTTGATGTTTCTCCGACAAGAAAATTCCCTACCTCTTAAGCCTCTAGCTTAGGTTTACACTTGTAGCTTATTTATTTATTTATTTTCGTTAGCCCAATAGGTTAGTTTAAGTAATTATGTAAAAAGCCTTTTTGTTATTTGACAATAAAAAGAGGCTTTGTCCTATTTGAGAAGGACCCATCGGTAAGCGATCCACTCAAACGGGCTTTTCCCTCCAAACAAAACAAAAAAGGCTAACACTGTTCTCCTCGGTTATCCTCGACTTTTTCAAACTACTGTGAAAAGCTAGTAACGAGTCCAGCTATCAACTAAATCCTCAATACATTTGTCTTCACAGGACGATCGTATCACGGAGGGATAAATGAAGAAATCATATGGATCAGTGTTGGAATGGCAATTACAATAGGTAAGTGTAAGGGGAGTGTGGAGACCTGAGCAGATCCGGGCAGACGGTAATAACTAAATAATTGCTATTACAATAACAAATACTGTTAAAATAACAGAATGTGTTATTGAATCTTCTTGAAAAATTCATTTTTGCATAAGGGTTTAATGACAGTTAATGTTATCATAACAAAATTTGTTATTGGTCTGATATTGGCTGAAAGCCAAAACAACTGTGGAATAACTTTTTTTTTGTTATGGAAGAATACGTCCAACTGTTATTGAGATGATCGGATTCCCGAACAGAAGTTTGTAACAGGAAAAACATAACCCGGGCGGAAAGTGAGTTGGTGGCGATAACTTCGAACTATCTTGGCTTGTTTATTTGCATCTTGTTGTAAACTCCTCGAGCTATGACGACTTTTGAAACCGACTGCGTATCATGGAAAGTATATTCCATGATCATTCTGCATTATCTACAGTTGATATTGAGCTGTTAGTGGTAGTTTTTTTTAGACTTAGCAAAAATTTCGAAAAAATTATTTTTTCCAAAATTTTACCCAAACATTATGAAATGATTATTTTGGCTTTATTTCAAAATTATGCTGGACTTAGCAAAATTTGCAGTCACTGACAGAATTTTCAATTTCCGACACCTGAAATAATTTTTATGAGCTGATATTTTAAAGTTTGATTTTATTTATGCTGGACTTTGAAATTTTTGCGTATAGTTTTTAATTCTTTACTTTTTACAGAAAAAGCATTTTTTTGGGACTTAGAAAATTTTCGGGAGTTTGGAAACATGATAAATTATTTTGATGTTTATTTTTGCTTTGAACCAAAATTTCGGAAAAATCGACGAAATTACAGGAAATTTTTGTCCGATTTTTACAAAAACATCATTTTGTTCCTAAAATAATGTCCCTAACAAAACGTCTTCATTGAAATTTTGAAATACGAAAGTTGGTTTTTAATAATTATTGATATACCCCCTACAAAAATCGTTCCGGCACTTAGAAAATTTACGGGATCACGACAAGATTTTTGGTAGAATTTATTAGATTTTCAGGACTTTGCGAAATTTTTGCTCTCAGGCAGTTGAATATTTTTCAACATTTTGAAAAATTATTTTGATAAGAAACTATACCAGGCTTTTTGAAATTTTACTGTGGATTTTTGGACTTATGCAATTTTAGAAATATTTTCATAAACTTTTATTTTTAATTAAAAAAAAATGGAATATAGAGACTTTGGATTTTTCGTGATTTGGAAAATTATTGTGACATTTTGGCAATTCAACGCTTTCTCCACAATTTTTTAATGAGTTTTTAAAGTAAAATAATTTTTCAACTTTGAAAAATCTTGTTTTGATGTAAGTGCGTATATTCCTGCAATATTACTCATATTTTTGAAGAGGATGGGGGGGAGGGAGGGGGGGGGGTTCGAATTGTGGCGGGGTGCATTAAAAACCAATAAAATTATTTTTGGGATCAAAATCTACTTTATGAACTTGATATGATTTTTGGAAGATTTCAGTTGTTTGCTACTATAAACTCAACTTGATGTGGCATTGTTGGTCAAATAAACTCAACAAGATTTTTCGCAGATCCGCCTCGAACAATTTATGTTCGTGGCCATGTTCGGTTATCTCTTAACCATACCCTGGGGTGAACTTGACTTGTTCGTGTTTTTACGAACATGGGTAGATTTTTCCAAGATGCAACTTTCTGCCCGGGAATTAATGTAACATAACATTGTAACTCAGGCTGTTACAAATAAATGACCGAGCCACGTACCCCGTGCGGAAAGTGAGTTGGTGGCGATAACTTCGAACTATCTTGGCTTGTTTATTCGCATCTTGCTGTAAACTCCTCAAGTTATGACGACGTTTGAAACCGACTGCGTATCATGGAAAGTATATTCCATGATCATACTGCATTATCTACAGTTGCTATTGAGCTGTGAGTGGTAGTTTTTTTGGACTTTCGATTTTCGAAAATTTTATTTTTCCAAAATTTTACCCGAACATCATGAAATTATTATTATGACTTTATTTCAAATTTATGCTGGACAAAATTTGCAGTCACTGACAGAATTTTCAATTTCCGACACATAAAATAATTTTCATGTGCTTCATGAGCTTAAATTTTAAAGATCAATTTTATTTATGCTGGACTTTGAAATTCTTGCGTATATTTTTGAATTCTTTACATTTTACAGAAAAAGCATTTTTTTGGGGCTTAGAATTTTTTTGGGAGTTTGGAAACATGATAAATTATGTTGATGTTTATTTTTGCTTTGAACCAAAATTTCGAAATATCGACGAAATTACAGGAAATGTTCGTCCGATTTTTAACAAAAAACATCAGTTTGTTCCTAAAATAATGTCCCTAACAAAACGTCTTAATTGAAATTTTGAAATTCGAAAGTCGGTATTTAATAATTATTGATATACCCCCTACAAAAATCGTTCCGGCACTTAGAAAAATAGAGACATTGGATTTTTCGTGATTTGGAAAATTATTGTGACATTTTGGCAATTCAACGCTTTTTTTTCAACGCAATGAGTTAGTAAAATAATTTTTCAACTTTGAAAAATCTTGTTTTGATGTAAGAGCGAATATTCCTAAAATATTACTCATATTTGTGAAGAGGCACGCCCGCCCGGCCCGATCAGAAAATTACATCTTACGGTAAACTTGTCATGTTGCCAAAAACATGAAGATGACATGTTTTCAGAACGCTTGACTTAAGAGATGTAGATTCTACTCCCGGGCAGAAAGTCGCATCATGGGACGAACAAAAAAATAACTTGAGTTGTTTTTGTGAACATGGCATGATTTTTGTTTGTTCCAAAAACTAAAAAAAATGCCGCCGAATTTCATGATACTTTTTATGTTCCTAGACAGTGGATCATCAAATGTTTTATTTTCATTTTTATTTGATATTTTTGGACTTAGCAGAATTTCGAAAATTAATTTATTTGGGACTTTGAAAAAATTTCGACCCGTCTATCATAAGATGATATTTTGATGTTTGATCAAGTTTTCGCTGGACTTAGAAAAATTTCGAAAGCCAAATTATTTTGGGACTTAGAAAAAATTCGACCTCTCCATCAAGAGATGATATTTTCTAGTTTTATCTTGTTTTCGCTGGACTTAGCAGAATTTCGAATGCCCAATTATTTTGGGACTTAGAAAAAAAACCGACCTGTCTATTATGAGATGATACAATTATTTTTCATCATGTTTTCGTTGGACTTAGCAAAATTTTCACTCCTCCACAAAATGCCAGTTTTGTTAATGGAAATTTTTAGTGAGTTTTTTTTTCACTTTAATTTACTTTAAATACACTAGTTAAACTAATCACATTAAAAAGTATTTTAACGCACATAAAATTTCATCGCAAAGCGTAAAAATGAGCCCACGCGCTCGCTCACTCTCTCTTCTCTCTTCTTTCGTTCACTGCTCGCACGCAACGCGCGAGACATGTCGTGACAGGAATCGGCAATCGGCAGACAGACAGCTTTTGCGTTCGTGGCGGGCTGGTTTGTTTACGTTTTCGCGCAGTAGTTTTCCGCTGATAAATTGTAGTCCGCGAATCGCCGCGGGTTGTGAGTACGTTCTGTGGCCGAGGGAGTGTGTGTTCGTTCGTTCCGTGGCGTTCGGGAGCCGCGATATATTGTGGTTAAGTGATTGCTTCTGTTTTGGTGGCTGGGGGCGAAGAAAAAGTTCCGCTCAGTGTTGGCGGATGCAAGGAATGTTCAGGCCAAGCAGCTGTCCCCAGAAGAGGAATCCTCTTGCCCTCAATGTCACTTGGCCTCCTTCCTCCTCCTCCTCCTGCAGGTGCTGTCTTGACACGGATCAACGCCGGAACGATTTCGGTGGATTTGACAGGACACGGGAGTTCTCGGTGAAGGAAAACACAGCTGGTTAAGTTTGTTTTGGTTTTGGTGTCGCGTGATTGGAATCCTGATTTGTGCGGGAACATTGTTTTCGCGAGTGCGCGATTGTGTGCGTGTGTGTTTGTTTACGTTTGACCAGAGTCTCGGCCCGAAACTTCAAACACGAACAAAAGCAGCGAACCGAAGATTGGTAATGACGTTTTGGAATTTTGACAGTTTGGAACGCATGAATTACCCCATTATCGGTTTCCCGCATGGGTGATGTGGAAATTGTTGCACATGGTTGAAGTTGGGAATTTTGCAACTTATTTTAATTCATGCTAATTTTCAAAATTTAAACGCGAATCTACAGCGAATCGGTGTGAAAACTAAAGATACACTAAAGGCACGATGATTTGATACGCAATCTTGATATGAATCGCGATAAAAGCGGTTTAAATTGAAAAATAATAATCAAACGAATTCTGGTCAAGAATTTAACAAAATTTTGTCTGTTTTGTAAAACTTCAAGTTATTGTACAATGGTTATAGATTTTTTTACAAAAATGTAAATTTTTCAGTTCGTCCACAAACAATATCATGTTTGTAAACAAACGACGCCATATTGCCAATGTTGTTCGGTAGCTTATATCAGGCCATCGCCAGGGCCCTGCGTTTGACGTATTCTTGGTGAACGGGTGATTACAACTGGATGAAACTTTCTTGGTGTTTCCGGAGGGGGTGAGCGAGAGAAAAACAGACAAATCCGCGTTGGTGCTGGCTGCGGCCTGCGATTGTTCATGTGACTGTGCTTTGGGGTTTGTTTACGTTTTTAATTGATTGTTGTGAGTGTGTGGCAGGGACAGGGACGTGACAATGTGACATTGCTTCTATCCTTTAGGGGTGTCCGTGACAGAAGGAAGAACCTTTCTCTGGTTATTTCGGAGGAGGTAATCTATTGGGCGACTCGCGAGCAGTTTCCCGGTGAAGGTGGAGAGTGGAGTCCATCTGAATCGATGGTACATGCTGGTTCTAAATACTTAGTAGGAAGAAGTATTTCAACGCTTGTTTGACTCAGATAAGTATTATTTGCTTTACTTTTCTATTTTTTTTATAATATCATGTCAAATTATTTGATAAAAAAAACTCTGGACATTCTGTTTGAGAATTGATACTTTGTGTTTTGTTTTCTTTAACAGGACCACAACCTGGGCATGTTTCGGGACATTCAGCATCTGGCATTTTGTTTAATTAGACAAATTAGCTGCGATGCAATCGTGCTTTGGTTGGATGGATTTGAAGAGGATTAACCAGGTATGTACGAAAAATATTATTTTAAAGTGAACCTATCACTGTTCGAACTTCATTTTGTTACTCTTGCGAATATACATTTTTTTCAAACTAAATCAATGTAGTCATAAATTTTATATTAATTGAACTTAAACACCAAGATGTATTGATCACAGATGGCTTCGAAAATCTTTTTCTGGGAAGTCACTAGAATATTTTGTGCGAATTATTGTTTTAATATTTTTTAAAGACGTTCTCGTAAAGAGATTTTTTTTAATATACGTTGTTGCAGTATTATATTGGTATAGTAGTTGTCCTAAACTGAGATGAGGAGTACCTTAAGAAACTGTTTAATTCAAAGAAAGATTTTGGTTTTGAGCGAATAAATCAACTGAAGCAAGAACATCACCTTTCTTCAATATTTGATTTGCTTTTATTATTTCAGTGTTTTAAAGAATTTGGGCATGAATCGTTTTTAAGTTTATAAATAGATTTTTTTAGAAGTAGATTATGTTAAAGTCAATGTAACTTTTTCCAACAAAAAGTTGTTTATATACATTGAAAAACTGATGATCTATATAACTTGCAATATCAAATACAGTAGTTGTTCGGTAACTGGGCTGAGAACGTAGTCCAGTCACCGAATGTTGCTCGTTAACTGCAATGCACTGTTTACAAAAAAAATAGTCAGAAGAGGTTTTTTTCATGTCAAAAACTGTCATCTGAAAACATAAAAGAACTATGAAAACAAGTGATATATTGGTGTTTTTTTCTGAAAATATATAAATGTACTAGAGTCTAACTTATTTACATAAAATTTTACTTATTGAACTCAGAAAATCATGTTTTTTAGTAAGGGTGTACTCAGTTCAGATAGCGCGATGCACTTTTACTTAAAAAATAAGCCCTTTTAAGTTTTCTGTCGAAAAATACCATCTGAAAATAAAAATGTATCATGGGAAGTTGCGAATTATGGATTTGTAAGATTTCTTCACAAATCACAACTTTTCATGATACATTAATGTTTCTGGATGATATTTTTACGAACAGTTTTTTTCAGGCAAAAACTTGAACCTGTCTTGATTTTTTTATGTTTCTGGATGATATTTTTTCGCACCAATTTTTTCAGGAAAAAGCAGAATTGGCCATGATTATTTCATGTTCCTGGATGATATTTTTCGGTACCATGACATGATATTTTGAAGTTCAAAATGTCAACTTGGTTTGATATTTTTTTGATGTTTCGTTTTTTTCAAACTAAATCAATGTAGTTATAAATTTTATATTAATTGAACTTAAACACCAAGATGTATTGATCACAGATGGCTTCGAAAATCTTTTTCTGGGAAGTCACTAGAATATTTTGTGCGAATTATTGTTTTAATATTTTTTAAAGACGTTCTCGTAAAGAGATTTTTTTTAATATACGTTGTTGCAGTATTATATTGGTATAGTAGTTGTCCTAAACTGAGATGAGGAGTACCTTAAGAAACTGTTTAATTCAAAGAAAGATTTTGGTTTTGAGCGAATAAATCAACTGAAGCAAGAACATCACCTTTCTTCAATATTTGATTTGCTTTTATTATTTCAGTGTTTTAAAGAATTTGGGCATGAATCGTTTTTAAGTTTATAAATAGATTTTTTTAGAAGTAGATTATGTTAAAGTCAATGTAACTTTTTCCAACAAAAAGTTGTTTATATACATTGAAAAACTGATGATCTATATAACTTGCAATATCAAATACAGTAGTTGTTCGGTAACTGGGCTGAGAACGTAGTCCAGTCACCGAATGTTGCTCGTTAACTGCAATGCACTGTTTACAAAAAAAATAGTCAGAAGAGGTTTTTTTCATGTCAAAAACTGTCATCTGAAAACATAAAAGAACTATGAAAACAAGTGATATATTGGTGTTTTTTTCTGAAAATATATAAATGTACTAGAGTCTAACTTATTTACATAAAATTTTACTTATTGAACTCAGAAAATCATGTTTTTTAGTAAGGGTGTACTCAGTTCAGATAGCGCGATGCACTTTTACTTAAAAAATAAGCCCTTTTAAGTTTTCTGTCGAAAAATACCATCTGAAAATAAAAATGTATCATGGGAAGTTGCGAATTATGGATTTGTAAGATTTCTTCACAAATCACAACTTTTCATGATACATTAATGTTTCTGGATGATATTTTTACGAACAGTTTTTTTCAGGCAAAAACTTGAACCTGTCTTGATTTTTTTATGTTTCTGGATGATATTTTTTCGCACCAATTTTTTCAGGAAAAAGCAGAATTGGCCATGATTATTTCATGTTCCTGGATGATATTTTTCGGTACCATGACATGATATTTTGAAGTTCAAAATGTCAACTTGGTTTGATATTTTTTTGATATTCCGTAGAGTAACTCATGTTACATTTTATGTTTCTACATCTCTTAAGTCAAGCGTTCTGGAAACATGTCATCTTCATGTTTTTGGCAACATGACAAGTTTACCGTAAGATGTAATTTTCTGATCGGGCTTGGATTCTACATTGTAGAAACATAAAATGTAACATGAGTTACTCTACGAAACATCAAAAAAATATCAAACCAAGTTGACATTTTGAACTTCAAAATATCATGTCATGGTACCGAAAAATATCATCCAGGAACATGAAATTCTGCTTTTCCTGAAAAAATTGGTGCGAAAAAATATCATTCAGGAACATAAAAAAATCATGACAGGTTCAGGTTTTTGCCTGAAAAAAACTGTTCGTAAAAATATCATCCAGAAACATTAATGTATCATGAAAAGTTGTGATTTGTGAAGAAATCTTACAAATCCATAATTCGCAACTTCCCATGATACATTTTTATTTTCAGATGGTATTTTTCGACAGAAAACTTAAAAGGGCTTATTTTATAAGTAAAAGTGCATCGCGCTATCTGAACTGAGTACACCCTTACCAAAAATCATGATTTTCTGAGTTCAATATCCCACTTTTCATACGATTACCCATTTTTATGGTTGTAGTACCTGAACTCAAAACATCGTATGAAAAGTGGGATATTGAACTCAGAAAATCATGAATTAAAAATTAAGAATTTAATTAAAATTTGTTTTATTCTTAGCATCAATAAAACGAGAGTGAAACACGCAGATGAAGGGGCAGTATGGAAAGTCTGCTGCTATATTTTTCTATGGTTCTAAAC
Source organism: Culex pipiens pallens (assembly GCF_016801865.2). Taxonomy (NCBI): domain Eukaryota; kingdom Metazoa; phylum Arthropoda; class Insecta; order Diptera; family Culicidae; genus Culex; species Culex pipiens. The sequence goes on from NC_068939.1 coordinate 113,740,379, forward strand.
TTTCACAGCGCTTTCAAACTTCGTTTTGATAATTTATTTTTGATCAACATATATGATTTGTTTTACCACAATTTTTGCATCGCATTTCCAAAGAATTGCAGTTGAAAATCAAATTTTATTCTTCAAAAAAAAAACGAATCTCTCCATATGGCGAGCGCTTGAAATTCTAGGTGTAAATACGAGTATCCTGCGCTTTCACCTTGTGAAATACTTTCAAATACCTAGGTTTCCATGGCGTCAAAATTTTTGCGCTTGAAAGAAGATTTAGTTGTTTGATACTAGCAATAGTGGCCAACTGAGAACACGATCTAGTAGTATAAAGGTACTGCAAACGGACACAGAGGATAAATCCCGAAATTAGCGAGAGCGTTATTCTCATGGGTTCATTTTCAAAACAGTTCATCAACCAAAAAAAAGTGCCGTTATCGAGACTCGAACACCTTTGACTTTCCAAACCGTGCCCTCGCCGTATCCGCCACCAAAGTTCGATGACTATGAGATGGTCATTTGGCAATAAAAGCCACTCAATTTGATGAACAAATAAACTCAATGGAACACCTGACGGGGTGTTTCACCAAACTGCCGCCAGGTTCGCATATGTTTTACGCTATATCCCTCTGATGGTACATTCGATGAACTAAATTTTAACCGATAGATTGCACCACTGTGACGTAGACAGTTACCGTACAGAGTAGTAACATTGGTTTTAAAAAAAGTTTAATCAAATTCTTCATTTTTCAAAAAAAAAATTAAGCTAAACTATGTAAAAGTTTGCAGAACTGACATAACTATAGTTCATTTTTTTTTTAAATATATTATCGTGAAATTTCCCTTAAAACAGAAAAAAATATTTTTTTATTTCAATACCGTATGGTGGTACTGTACGGTAGGATTTGGTTATGTTTCTTGCTGTTGTTGTTATTTTTTTTCTTTTTTTAGAAGCTGTGTTTTGAGTTTGCTCTCGAGCTGGACGAGGCCACGACCGAGAAGCAGATGATCAGGACGGGTGGATGCGGCCAAGGATGCGTCGGAGAATGTGATTTACCGGATCAATATTCCGACCAACCGGTACGATCTGATGTGCCAGTAGGAACTGGTCCAGGGGCTGCAAGTGAAGAAGGAGTTCCCAGAGTTTAAGAAGGTTGCATCGGCGAAGGGTCTCCCGCAGAAGCTGATCGTTACGGAGGCCACCAAGCAGATTCGGCCATTTGCGGTGACGGCGATGCCAAAGCGCCCAAGGACATTAAGTTTGTTCTGTTGAACCAGGTTGATAAAGTTATCAATCGACACACGCCCAGCTGATGGCTTATTTTCCGATCATCCGAGACTCGCCGGTTTATCCGGTAGTTTACGACGCGAACGGAGTTGTTCTCTCGTTGCCGCCGATCATCAACGGGGACCACTCGAAGATCAGCACCACCCTGGTTTAATACCCGAAACTAGCCTGTCGCAAGGAAACCATTTTGACGGCAAAGGCCAACGTCTACATCGGCATCGACGAAAGTGCCGAAGCACTGGCCAAAATGCTGAACCGCCTTTTTCCAACCACGCAAAACGCCTCCAAACAGCTGGAAGTGCTCATCCCGCCAACCCGGCACGACATGCTGCACGTGTGTGACATCGAGGACGTTGGCGCGTATGACTACAACCGCATCCCGAAGACTCTTCCGGCCACAATGCACATCGCCCGCCAATGCCCCCTGAACAAACTGACCAAGCAACTCCGTGAACAAATCTCCCAAGCCGGATTTACTGAAGGCCTTACCCTTACACTGTGCTCGCGGGACGACATCGCCGGCTAGCTGAACCGAGATATCGAGAAAATCCCGGCCGTTCACATCGCCAACCCGAAAACCCTCGAGTATCAAGTCGTGCGAACCTCGCTCATCCCCGGACTGCTCAAAACCCTGGCCGCGAACCGCAAAATTCCCCTTCCCCTTAATCTGTTTGAAGTGTCCGACGTGGTCCTGGCGGAAGTCGGGGCCAAGAACGAGCGTCGCGTTTGTGCCGTCAAGCTGCTGGATTGCGTCTCCTGTTACTGGGATGCCCTAGGACAAGAAGCAGGATTACTCCCTGCTCAGCCGCGTGTTGTGATCTCCGCCAGTGATTAATCACCCGACCTCGCTAGTGCTCGCCGCGCAAGTGCACTCCTCGAACCCGCCTCCCGGTGCCCAGCTGGTTTCAGATCTACCAGCCCAGTTTAATTGCCCCCAAAAGTACGCCACGCTGAAATCGTCCGATAGGTCGTCCCCCACGGAAAACGATGCCGAACGGTGATAAGATCACCCGGCCCGTGTGCTGTCGCTCGAAACCTCGCATCCGCAGTGTCCCCTATTACAGAGAGTTTGTACCGTTGCCACCGCAGTACTTCCTGCGCATCGTTTCCGACCGGTGGATTGTCGCTGAGACGCAACTTACGATTTAGTTTCGCCACCTGATTCCTGACCTGAGAAAAACCTTCCACCGATGAAGCTGCTCGATTAGCAGCTGCTGTCGACAAGTGCCCTGCGCGAGCCACGCTTCGAAGAGCCGTACCCGGACCGGTTCCCCTCGGCCGTCCCCATGTTACAGCAGAATCCGGGTTGTTCATTTGGTCTCGAGGAACGCGCTGGCCGAGCAGATCTTCATGGATTGGCACCAGAAGTTTGGCCAGAACTCGGGATGCAAGGTGGTCAAATTAACGGAGGAAACCGGAACGAATATTAAGCATATTGCCTAGGGACAAATTATCATATTTTAAAACTAAAAACGTTACTTAATCCACCTTTAGGTGGTTGGTGCCTTCCTCACATTCATAAAGTCAATACATTCAGTAAAAATAGCAACATTCCCTTAACATGTTTAACAAATCAATTTTATTACTCATTCCTTTTGATAGGGTTCGCAGACCTTCAATTTTTCTGGCTCATCGGCAAGGTCTGATAAAAAAACCCTTCCAACGATCATTTTACTGAAATATCTGAGATCCGGCCTCGAAAAAGTGTATAAATAACACTTAAGTGCTAATAACTTTTGATAGGGTTGTCAGATCCTTGATGTTTTAAGCTCATTTGAAAGGTCTTTCGATTATCTAACTAACGTTGGGTCGCATGATGGACCCGGACATCATTTTACTGAAATATCTGAGATCCGGCCTCCAAAAAGTGTATAAATAACACTTAAGTGCTAATAACTTTTGATAGGGTTGTCAGATCCTTGATGATTTAGGCTCATTTGAAAGGTCTCTCTATTATCTAACTAACGACAGGTCGCATGATGGACCCGGACATCATTTTCATTGAAATATCTGAGATCCGGCCTCCAAAAAGTGTATAAATAACACTTAAGTGCTAATAACTTTTGATAGGGTTGTCAGATCCTTGATGTTTTAAGCTCATTTGAAAGGTCTTTCGATTATCTAACTAACGTTGGGTCGCATGATGGACCCGGACATCATTTTACTGAAATATCTGAGATCCGGCCTCCAAAAAGTGTATAAATAACACTTAAGTGCTAATAACTTTTGATAGGGTTGTCAGATCCTTGATGATTTAGGCTCATTTGAAAGGTCTCTCTATTATCTAACTAACGACAGGTCGCATGATGGACCCGGACATCATTTTCATTGAAATATCTGAGATCCGGCCTCCAAAAAGTGTATAAATAACACTTAAGTGCTAATAACTTTTGATAGGGTTGTCAGATCCTTGATGATTTAGGCTCATTTGAAAGGTCTCTCTATTATCTAACTAACGACAGGTCGCATGATGGACCCGGACATCATTTTACTGAAATATCTGAGATCCGGCCTCCAAAAAGTGTATAAATAACACTTAAGTGCTAATAACTTTTGATAGGGTTGTCAGATCCTTGATGATTTAGGCTCATTTGAAAGGTCTCTCTATTATCTAACTAACGACAGGTCGCATGATGGACCCGGATATCATTTTTACTGAAATATCTGAGATCCGGCCTCCAAAAAGTGTATAAATAACACTTAAGTGCTAATAACTTTTGATAGGGTTGTCAGATCCTTGATGATTTAGGCTCATTTGAAAGGTCTCTCTATTATCTAACTAACGACAGGTCGCATGATGGACCCGGATATCATTTTTACTGAAATATCTGAGATCCGGCCTCCAAAAAGTGTATAAATAACACTTAAGTGCTAATAACTTTTGATAGGGTTGTCAGATCCTTGATGATTTAGGCTCATTTGAAAGGTCTCTCTATTATCTAACTAACGACAGGTCGCATGATGGACCCGGACATCATTTTACTGAAATATCTGAGATCCGGCCTCCAAAAAGTGTATAAATAACACTTAAGTGCTAATAACTTTTGATAGGGTTGTCAGATCCTTGATGATTTAGGCTCATTTGAAAGGTCTCTCTATTATCTAACTAACGACAGGTCGCATGATGGACCCGGACATCATTTTACTGAAATATCTGAGATCCGGCCTCCAAAAAGTGTATAAATAACACTTAAGTGCTAATAACTTTTGATAGGGTTGTCAGATCCTTGATGATTTAGGCTCATTTGAAAGGTCTCTCTATTATCTAACTAACGACAGGTCGCATGATGGACCTGGACATCATTTTCATTGAAATATCTGAGATCCGGCCTCCAAAAAGTGTATAAATAACACTTAAGTGCTAATAACTTTTGATAGGGTTGTCAGATCTTCAATGTTTTGGGCTCATTGGAAAGGTCTTTTTAATACCTTTCTGAAAATGTATAACATGATAGGGTTTCTTGCAAAAACCACCCTTTTTACAATCTTCCGGACATACGCCGTTTTTTTAGCATAACTTTTGAAGTACTTAACTGAACTTGCTGATTTTAAATAGAGACCTATGGGACCCCAAGACGGATCGAATGAGACTAATACGGTCAAAATCCGTTCATCCAGTCCGGAGATAATCGAGTGACAATTTTTTTGTCCACCCACCTACACACATCCACACAGACATTTGCTCAGAACATGATTCTGAGTCGATAGGTATACGTGAAGGTGGGTCTACGAGGTCGAATTAAGAAGTTCATTTTTCGAGTGATTTTATAGCCTTTCCTCAGTAAGGTGAGGAAGGCAAAAAAATGAATTTAAAAATTTGTATCCATAAAAATGGATAGATTTTTTTTGTTTCTAAATTTAAAAAGTTTTAAAAATTTCAAATATTAAAATTTAAATTTTTTTTTTAAGGTTCATAAATGTTTTTAATTTTTTTTTCTAAAAAAAAAAAATTCAAAAATTCATAAATTTTTAAAAATCAAAAATTCTAAAAAAAATAAATTCAGAAATTTAAACAAATAAAAATTTCAAGCCGTTCCTGGATCGCATGGCGGATAAAACGCTGAAGGAGCTGCTGGGTCATGTGGAGAAATACCTGGAGAGCATGGGTTCGCCAACGTCCGACAAAGATTCGGACCATCCGCTGGTGGATCTGCATCACGAGGATCCGGAATGGGTTCCGACGCCAAAGGCGGCCGCAGCTCGAACTCCGCTGGACTGGAGTTCAGCGACGCAGCGTGAACCAGCGTTGTTGAGGCTCTCTACCCGCCGGGATGTGACGAAGGCCCGGAAGGTTCACATTTTGTTCATTAATAAAACAATTCTGGAAGAAGAAGACAACCTTGAGACCCCTACCCCCTCCTTCCCCGTCCATATTATTTTATTATTTTATATGAATCAAATCGACACATCAAGAGCAAGTAAGCGCACATGTAGATTACGAAGATGCCCAGGTGATCACGCAGCTTGATCTAGGCTCGAAGAAAGGTCGATGAATGCCTCGAGGAGTTCCTGGCGGCCTTCCAGATAAATAGCCTGATATTATGACGACGGCGCGATTTGCGACAAAAACGGCTCCGACTTGTCTTCTTCTTCATCGTCCTTAGCGGAATCGGTGCTAGGTGAACATTCGGCGATCATGACAACCATCAGGTTCATATCCATCACCATACGCACCTTGTCGAAGGCAATCTCCCGCAGGGTTGACTCCTCGCAGAATCTTCTGCAATCAAAATGAATAAATAAATATATCCGTCCGTCCGTCAGAGTGGTGCCGAAGTCGACGTTCACCTGAAGATCTCAAAACTCCTGACCCGGCGCAGCAGGAACAAATTTGTCCGCGTTCCGTGGGTTAAAATCTTTCAGCTCATAAAATTTGTCGGGGCTGCCGACCAACGGCGGACCGGGACACTTTTACAACAGATCTGCAAGGATCTTCTCGACGTGGGTGTTTTGGTGGGTTGGAGGTCGAAACGTTGCTGCTGCTGACCGTGGAGCTCGATATGCCGAAGCTTCTGGAGGTGTCCATGTCTGCCCATGCTGTCGTTGCCGTGTTTCGGCCGCTGGCCTGTTGCTCGTCAAACTGGTAGATAAAGCGAAGTTCGTTCAGCTCGATGCGATGGCCGAGCACGCTGAAGAAGCCCAGCTTGAGCTGTTCGGCGATTTGGGGGTCCGTGAGTACTTTTACCGCATGAATGACCTGCTTGTACTTTTGCTTGTCCGAGCTGAGAATGATATCGCGCACGTTGAGCTCGTCGAGGATAAAGTTCACGAGGGATTTGATGTCGTCCAGATATTCCTTGCTCTAGTTGATGACGATGACCTCCGTCATCGGGTACTTGATGGGGACGGTTCTACGATCGCGCATAACACAGCTCAACTTGACGACGGCCTGCATCCGAGAAACGGCACGCTCAATCGGCAGGTTGATGTACTTCATGTTTGAAGTAACGCTTTCATCTCCTTGGCCACAAACTCCAGCTGCGACTCCTTGAACGACGTAATCCACACGTCCATCACGTTCGTCGAGCGCTTGCTTGCGTAACGACCCGCGTCATATCGATAAACAATCTTGTTGAACCACAGCAGGAACACGTCCTTGATGTCGTCTTCCTTGAAGCTGAAAGATGCATCATTATTAGCAACGACTTCTAGAGAAACGCTCAAGATATCAAACTCACCGCAAATTCTCCGCGCGCACAACCGGCGAATTGATGAGGTACTGCCGCAGCGTGTCCGCCCCGTACTTGTGCACCAGCTCCATCGGGTCCGAGTAGTTCATCTTCCGCCCGTCGGCGGCCAGCACCAGCCCGGTGTAGTTCGGTCCGGGTGAATCTCAGAATTCCATTAAGTTTGGCTGGTGCGCCATCGTCACCTTCAGCTTCTGTCCCTCCACTAGGCCACCGTTCATCTGGGCCATGGCCTTGGCGGCATCGGCCGCCTCCACGTACTGGACGTAACCGAAACCCTTGGAGCGACCCGTTTCCTTGTCCATCACCATCACGGTCCCGAACAGAGCGAATTATGCCGCCAGCTGCTGGATGTTGATGGTCCGCTTCAGATTTCCCACAAACAGAACCTTTCCCTTGGTGGATTCCTTCGGGGTCTTGGCCTTTGCAGCAGCGGGACTGGCAATCGGAGCAGGAGCCTCTCGACCTCGAGACGGGGCGCCTCGACGGATTCCGGCCATGCGCACGAGATCATCCGTAAAGGTGGCCAAAATCAATCCGACTGGACGTGCCATCGTACCGAGCCTGAATTGACCGAAATTGTTTAAATTTACCAAGCATTTAAAATTTTTCAGCAAACTTACGTAGAACTACAGCAGGAACACGTCCCGCAGCCGCGTCCGCCCCGTATTTGTGCACCGCCTTCACCGGGTCCGGGTAGTTCTTCTTGCGCTTGCTCATCTTCTGCCCGTCGGCGGCCAGCACCAGTCCGGTGCAGTTCAGGTTCTTGAACAGGGCCGTCGAGATGACGAACAGCGTGTAGGATCGCGCGTCTGATCGAAAATGTGCTTTCAGCGCGGGATTTCCCGGCACGGCGGACGGAATTTCGATGTGTTCGATGCCGATGTGACTTTTTGCCGAACACATCCAAACAAAAAAAAAAGTTTGACAGATCCACAGATCTAGCTGTCAAGCCCGGGGAGAGAAAGAGAAAACATGATGATGGCGGCTGCTGTCACGCTGGTAGTAAGCGATTTAAAAAATGTATGGTGGAAATCAATTTAAATTCAATATTTCCCAAATTAAAGATCAGTTAGAGATAAAATTTGACCTGGTGAAAGCTAATTTTTTTGTGAATCAGCAGGTCAAATTTTGTCACCCTGCGATTTGTAGTTGCTGAGATATTCACAAAAAAGTAAATTTCTCAGAACAAATTTGAATTTCTTACTACCAAACGAACAACGCCATCTATGAGAAATTTTGGCCCGTCGGGTAATCCATTTCGTGGTGGTTCACCCGCGAGAGGTTTTTTTTTTTTATTTAATTTCTATGTTTCTATCCTCCAAATCGAGTCGGCTGTTCGATATTTTTGAGCACGTGGTTTTAAGCTTTTGACAGCTATCAGTTGTTCCAATTCGCGAATTCAGATTCGCTAATTCAAATGCAGTTCTATTCAAATTGGCGAATCTGCATTTTTTCTTAAAATTATTTTTGTTCTGTTCTTTTGGTACCGAAGTCGGCTTATGTAATTTCATTCTGCTACATTTTTATCACATTTGCAGTTGAGGATTACAATGATGTTTCAATCAGTGTTATGACTATGTTCTGTCTAAGAACCTCCAGAACCGGTATCCGAAACATCCGGTATCGGTTCTGCGTGACCGGAAGTTGATATGTGTGACTCAGAAGTGTTAAAAAAGCAAAATTGGTTGGAATTTATTGGTTTCCCAATTTTTTACAAGCGATTATCCTCGATTCTAGACTCAGCGACACCTAATTTTTCAATTTTAGGCTTATTTTACGCAAAATATAATTAATTTTTCAAAAAAAAGTTTTAATTCTGAAAAATATTTGTTTTAAATTATCCGTTGTAACCATTTTGCCGTCATCTTGGACAAAAAACCGCTCCGCCATTTTGAAATCTGGTATAATTATGGTACAGTGGAAGCCCGCTAGTTTGGAATTTTGGAATGCATAAAAAAAAATCGTGTTTGGTCGCTTTTAGAATAAATCAAATTGATAATCCTTTAATTGACAAAAAAAGAATGTTCAAATAGATGCACACACTGTACATTTATCCACAAAACCTTGTGATTATTTATGCAATTGTTTTGTAATAAAAAGGACGAACCCAAGACGAACCTGATCAAACAGCTGAGAAGAATGATTTGTTTGAAGGTTGTTTAAGGATTTTTGTATGCTCCTGAACTAAGTTTTATATGCAGTTGTTTCAGCTAATGGGAATATGAAAGGAGCAGGCAAGAAAAAATGTTGAATTATTTGAGCATGATTTTTCATTTATATTGTTCAGTTTTGGCTGCTAATATACAGTACCATGTAGCCCTGTGGTAAACCTTCGGTCACATAAGCGGTAGATTGGGAGTTTAATCCTCGGCTCAACCCAACACAACTGAAGGAGGTATTAGACTATGGCAAACAAATAAACAAACTCACACTTTTTCGCGTTTGACAGTTTGCCAGCATGGTGTTAAGCTACACATAAAGAAAAAATACTGTAAATTTAAAAAGATCGTTCGTTGGATTAAAAGTTCGCGTTGGTGAATATTCGTAGAAAGTAAGTAAGTATGTAGACAAAAACATTAAATATAATTTGTACCAGCCTAATCATGATACATTATGAATTTCAATTTCTAAAGTTTTTGTTCATGTATTGTTTAAATCACACAACTTTTGAGGTGACTTCGGCTGATAAATTGACAATTTTGATGGATTTTGTTGTAACGTTTCGTCGGTAAGTTTAAACAAAAACATTAAATATAATTTGTACCAGCCTAATCATGATACATTATGAATTTCAATTTCTAAAGTTTTTGTTCATGTATTGTTTAAATCACACAACTTTTGAGGTGACTTCGGCTGATAAATTGACAATTTTGATGGATTTTGTTGTAACGTTTCGTCGGTAAGTTTAAACAAAATTGAAATTGACTTCATAGCTGTAGGCCACTATTACTAGTATCTTCCTTTTAAGTCCTAAGAATCCTAAGTGTTTGAGTACGGCACGGAGCGATGGCTCTGGATACCCATATTTACTCTTAGCTACCTAATGGCATAGACAAAGACGAAGTTACAAAATGTTAGCCAGACATGTCACACTAATTTTGTGCTATGAAATGTTTAAAAATTAAAAAAAATGTTTTAGAGGATTTAACTTCAATAGAAGATTTTAGGATTTTACAAAGGACAACACAAAAAATTTTAAGCAACATTTAAATAAACGCACAAGATTTTTGACAGCTGTATTTTTTCAAATTCTCAGGCAATAGGTCCCAATGTAACAAAGCCTTCAGTGTTAAAAAAATATCTGGTGGGCCAGTTTTAAACTTCGAGTTTTGTAAAAAAAAACTCACGTGAAACCTCGGTGACGAATTACTACACTTCGGTTAGTTATCATAATTCAATAAACAACATCATCTAGTCTAGAGCATTGGTTCTCACGGCACTTTCAGGACTTTCACCAAAAGTTTATAATTCATATCATGATATTCGGGGATTTTCTTCAGGGTTGAGATATTGGCATATAAAAAATACATACAGAACATGGCGCTTATGTGCAGCCCGCGACCCGCACTTTGGTGACTGTAGGGAATGAGTAGTGCTAATGTGAAATAAAAGAAACCGAAAATAATAAGGAAAAGGTAAATGCAAAATAATTAAATAAAGTTCGACTTTTTGTTTGGTCAAACCTTCTTTACTCAAATTTGGGTAGAATGCCTAGAAGAATGAGTTGCGTTTCATAAGAATTACATTAAACTTTTGAATGAGCTGTCGCGTTTCAGCGTGTATGGTTGAATTTTGACAGCTGCTTGCTCGAGAACGACAGTCATTTGACGAACGCGAAAAGAGTAGGATGTGCGCGAGAAATCGAGAGGTGGATTTTGAAAAAAATAAATTGTTTTGTTTTGTTCCGTCACCACAGTGACCACTGATTTAGAGCCTGCTCCTTCACCGTCTTTCGTATTGGTCCTGAATACTACAAATAAATCAATTATAGTTCGTTTTGATATTATATTTCCGAACTAGCAGTGTCCTACTGTTACAGTTTGTTGGCATTGGATTAGACCAGCTGGATTTGAAAGTTATACCGGTTCGGTGTACACTGTGAAGCCAGAATAGTGAGAAGTGGCAAAATCCATGCAGCACTTTTGATACACGTCGCCATCTTGTTTTTCCTCTCAGTTACATTTCTATTCTATGGTGTAAGCCCAATGCACTGTTTACAAAAAAATAGTGAGAAGAAGTTTTTTTTATATCAAAACTGTCATCTGAAAACATAAAAGAACTATGAAAACAAGTGATATATTGGTGTTTTTTTTTCTGAAAATATATAAATGTACTAGAGTCTAACTTATTTATATAAATTGATTGTTTTGTTTGATTTGGGGTTAACATTAATAAGCATGGGTACCATAAACCAGATGACTTTGATTGAAGATGATTTAGCAAAACAAAAATATGACTGAATACGAATGAAAAAACGTTAATCATACAACTGGTGTATTCGTCTTATTGAAATGCTGAATTGCATATTTTTAGATTCCTTTTTATTTTTACCAATAAATAATTCTAGATTACTTTTTCAAAACCACCAAAGCGCCATGAGTTTCCTATTTACATAGGACCTTTTTAAAAAGTAAGCGAGAATTACAATTTGCAAGAAGTTTTTCTCAAAAGTAGTTTTAAGGGTAATATCTCAAAAATTAACACCATGAATGTTTTCAATTAAGACCCATTATCTTTAAAAAAAAAAAAGGGAATTGACATGTTTTGAATATCCAATTGATAAAAAGTGATATGTTCACATAACAATATTTTTTAACATACCTTGTAAATGATCTCTAAATCCATCCAATCAATTCCCTATGATGAATACTATGATATGATGATGGTTGTCCAGAAATTGCTGTCCTGTGAAAGAGAAGAGAACACAAAATATCAATTCTAAAATGAAAATGTAAATCATTTTTGTAAAGATACTCCACCTTTACAATAATTATTAAATGTAACTTCTACAAAATGAAAGCAAACAATACTTATCTGAATAAAAACGAGAATTCCGTTGTCGAAATGACCGGATTTGTCCAATGCAAATGATGGCTACCGGAACGATGGAGGCCCCAAAATCTTCCGGTGGAAGATGGTGCTGC
>NC_068939.1:113752588-113875088 GCF_016801865.2 Culex pipiens pallens
GTTTGACTTTTTATCACTGAAAGTTAAATTCCATACGTTTTTTTTTAATATACAAAATGTTTTTAGTTAAAAAATAAAATTTTGTCAAATCATGAATTCAATTATTCATTTCAATTATCATCAAAATAATCGATATTTTGTTCAACAATTAGCTACTATTCAAGGAAATCAGAACCATAAATTTCTGCTTTGTTTACCCGCTGCTTAGGACGTCTATGAAATGTGTCAGTGAAATGTTTCACATTTTTGGTAAACTTATATTTTAATTTTATTTAATTATTTTGGCATTGACTAAAACCTCCACATACCTTTGAAATCAAAGTTGATGTTAAAATTCATCAAATAACATAGTTTTGACAATTATTATGCGAACTTATATCCAAATAATTGATGAAACAAAATAGAGTGTCCGGGTTTCGAAGCGTCCGGGAATTCGAAGCATAACGTTATTGATTCGATTTTGAATGTTGGAATTTTGAAGTTTTGTTACATTTTCAATAAAAATAAATTAAGTGTGTTTTATTGCCTCTGTTCGTTTAAATGTCCCATATGCATTTTCATCACATTTGTGTTATTATTGCAGTTTTGTTCAAAATCTTGTCTTTCCGAAACAGGGGAATTCTAAAGGCAACCATCTTGGGGGTTGTGATTAATATCGCGCGCAAACTGCTTACAGTAAAAAACAAAAATATGTTTTTTATATACATTTATTTTTTCTAAAATAGAAATTCTGCATAACTGGAGGGTTTGTGTGTGCCTAGTGTCGAGAGCGAATGAAATGTGCAAAATGAGAAACAGTGCTAAAAATTCATAATGTTTGTGTGTGTGTGCAAAGCTGATCGCTGCAGATATGCTATCGAATCTCTTTCGGTCGGCTGTCCATAAACGGAGGCGACAGGAGGATCAAGCATTATCATCATTGACGTTTTTCTAGTAGCGATAATTGGTGAGTTCGTTCCTGATCAGATTACGGCGGAAGAAAATTTTGAAGTCGAGTGCCGCGCTTCTGGTTCTTCGCGGATACTGTTGTCGTTTTCGCTAGGGCTAGAAAAAGCTAAGGGATTTAGATTATTTTGTGTTGGAATCGCATTTTTGGCGTGTCTCTCGTGTTTGTTTTTCAATTGTTTTAAAATTTTTTGCTCCATTTTTTTTCTTTCATCATTTTTGTATTTTTGTGCTAATTCCGTCTTTGTTGTCCCCCCGATTGTGTTTGTTTCTCGATCCGGGCGGTTTTACGTTTTCGAATATAAATCGAGATTTCTGTGTTTGTGTATTATTTGTGATTCTTAGGTAAAGAGTTTGTTAATCTTTTGGTGGCGTGAATTCTGTTTTATTTGTTTTGTGTTATTTTCTTTCTCTTCAGTCCCTGTCGATACACTTTGTGTAATATTGCTGAATATTGTGTCGCGTTACCGGGTTCATTGACAGAGAAGAGACCGCATAGTCGCATAATTCTTTTCTCGTTGTGACGTGTTTGTTTGCATGAGGTGGTGTGGTGGAGGGAAATATTTAGTTCTGTGCTCTCTGCCGGTTTACGTCGCGGACGTCGCGCTTGATTTTTGTTGCCTTTCTAGATAAGGTTTAGTCGGTTACGGGCAGTGAAGCCACGCGCTGCATGTTTCATAGTCGTTTTGAGTTTTTAAATTATTTGTGTTTATATTGTTTTCTGATTTTTTTTAGTTCGCGCGTTCGATAGAAACGATCCGAATTCTTTTTTTTTAAACAAGCAAGTCGTACTGCTGGATTAAGTCCTTTCTATATCATCGATGATCGGAAGGCACGCCGACGAACATGTTTTAAGGCTTATGATATTAAATCATTTTAATGAATGATGCCCTTCCTATATCCCCGTTGATCGGAAGGCACGCCGAAGAAGAATTTCTGGAGAATCGCGGTCGAATTAATACTATATTGAGTTGGAAAAGAGTCGCGCGTTTGAAAAGTTGTTTTTTTTTTTGTTGGCTTCGTTTCGGGCGCGTTAGGATAGACCATTAGCGCGCGTTTTTGTTTGTTTTTTTTTTTTTTTTTTTTTTTTTTCATTGGATTGTGAGTAGCGAGACCTCGCGGTTACTCCACAATGTGTTTTTCGGAGCCTTTTATTTGATATTTTATTTTTCATAAGTCTTTCTTTTATCATCGTTGATTGGAAGGCACGCCGCCGGTTTTGTTCGTTTAAGTTATTGTTTTAATTTCATTACAATCGGTTAAGTGGTGTCCTGTTTTCTTTTCGTTTATATTCACTGATCGTAATAATTTATTCCAACTGGCAGTTTTAGTATTAACTCATCAAACTATCGATTTTATGAAGAGTAAAGCGTCTTATATTTACTATTTTTGAAATTTGTTCGCGTTATCTAAATTGTACAAACAGTAAAAACTGATAAGTCCAGCCCATAGCACTACTGCTCGGTTGGCACGCGTTCGATTAAAAAAAAACTTTCTAAATAATCAATTATTCATCTTTCCGCAGCCGGCTGCCTAAGATTTAAAATTTTTAACCGATAAACAAAATGTTTATGGTCACATCACTGCCACTCGTGAATCCTGACCTCATACCCATCTACTAACCCCCTCAAAACTCATGTGATACTTTGTCGGAGAAGCAGTCGATTGGGCGGTCTCTATCACTCAAGTATCGGACTAACATTCCCATCCACTTCCCCGTGACTCTACCACTGGTCGTGGCCGGCGCCGGTATTGATCAGCATGATAGGGGCCTTTGAGAAGTTGCGAAGCGAGGAAAGATAGCACCCACTCATCTTCCACGGCTCGTGGATGTAACTTCTGGAGGTCCTGGTCAATAACGGAGTAGCAACTGCGGGTGGGCACCTATGCTTATGCTTATGCTTAATAGAAATTCTGCATAACTGGAGTAGAAGTCAAATTCCACAATAATTAAGTTTAACTTCTCATATGACAAAAGTACAATTTTAATTGTGTCAGATGTGTTCTTAATGATCCCACCTTTAGTAGTTTTTTTGCACATAAATTGAGAAAAATACACTACCTTTTCAAAGTAAATTGCTGTAAAATTTTACTTCAAAAAAATAATAAGTTTCTTTCCATTTTATGCCAGCAATTTTTGTTTTTTTTTTTGTTTTGGTTCCGTAATGATGGGAGATTTTAGCGTGACGTACTTTATGGATGAAGCCTAACTTTTTCAGAAAACTCGATGTGTGTTAAACAATATCTGACCTCCTAACACTGCGGGTTTTGTTAAATAGTTACCTGATGTCTTAGAATTTGCAAAACAGTTCTAGCTGTCAGGATGCTTATGCGCCTTTTTCTAAAGTTGCTACAGAAATATTCAATACTTTGTTCTAGAAATCCGGTGGAAATCCATTTTTTATTATTCTCAGTTTACTGTTTCTACATAAGGGACATTTATGCGAACATGGGCAAATTAATTCTATCAAAAAGATTAAAAAGCGATGAAAACAGTAAAATAGATAAAACAAACTTTTCAAGAGCCTTTTACAAAGTTCTTCGTCATATCGAGCATGTGTTACAGAACCACCAGCACCTTTTTTGAAATTTGAGGGGGTTAACCATTTCTGAACTTTTTTTTATAAGGTCCTATAAACAAATATAAACCTTGAGTGTATCCCCCTCACACGTTATGTCAATGTCTGTTTATTGGAACTAGGGGGAGAGGGGGTAATATGCACCCCCTAAAAGAAAACTGTGATTTCTCAACCATTACAACATTACTGTGGAGGAATTTTGTTCGATGTTCTAAAACAACTATTATTCTTCGTCATCCGTTTGAGAAAAGTCTTAAAAAACCTCAAAATTGTTCGAAAATATCAAATTTCTAAAAACATTTTTGATTCATTTCAAACAACCATGTGGGGCAATATGCACCGCAACATGGGGGCAAAATGTACTACAACAACGGGGCAAAATGCACGAAAACATGGGGCAAAATGCACCTGGTAAAAGCAGTTTTCACTAGTCACCACTAGATGACACCGCTGTTTTACAAAGGAGCTTCACAGCGGTGCATTTTGCCCCGACCTCGCTTTTTGCAGAAAATTTAATTAAAAATGCATTTTTTGATGTTTTTGGACTTATCTATCTACAGAATAATGAAGATTATGGCAAAAACTTTATACCTCAACACTGACAATATCAATAAATGCTATTTATATTGTCCAAAAATCATAATGAAAGTTCAAAGAAAATTAGATGAAAACACAACATTTTAAAGTTTTGCAAATAACTTAAGCTGTTTTTATAATGCGATGCTCAAATTTTTCCAGCATGGTTTAGCAATGTTAAGTTTTCAATTTCTATGATTTTTTTCCCCGGTAAATTCTTCCAAATACCGAGAAAAGCAGGGGGTGCATTTTGCCCCGGGGTTGCATATTACCCCCTCTCCCCCTAATAAAAAAGTCTAGATTTGATAGAAAAGATTTTGTCTCTGAGTCTAAAGTGTGTGACCTTCTTATACGATGAATTCGCATTGAGACTTTGAGACATTACTTCACAATTTTTAACAACGCCCTTTTTGAAAGATTTTGATACCAAAAACAGACATCACGCACTTTCTACTTTTTGTAAGCTATTCGTGTACAAATAGATTGGGGAGTACTATAAATAATTGTCAACATTATTGATATATAGGTTTCATGCATTACATGCTATTATTTACGACAACAGACAGCAATTAAATTATCAAAATTTAAAAAATAAGCCGATTAAATAGGTTCTTTGAAGTTCATGTCTAGAAAAGACATTCGCCATATTTGCTCTATAAGAGGCGTCACAGTTTACTACTCAAGTTCCACACCCACACCAACCCTCTATAAATTCACCTTCTAAAATCAACTTCTAGTCAGGAACCCCAGTTCGAACCAACTACCTACAATTCAAACTGCGGAAAATGACTCGTACTCGAAAACGAAGAATTGCGTCCTCGTCCTGAATGGGCATAAACCAAAACCGGTGACGACGAAAGAAGTGCCATTTTTTACGCCACTCTGAACGTGTTGGTTTGAGTGTGTCATGCAACGAATTGATGGAGAGAGAAAGAGCCTGAAAGGGGATGAAAAAAAGTGGCAAAGCAATCAAAAGCACGGTGGAAAAGCTACTCCACCTCGAAGCTTTCACCGGAAACTTTCCCTTCGTCGCACCTCTCCTACTCGGTGGTTATGTCGATGCCATTTACTATTTCTCTGCATTTTTCCGTTGGGGCATTTCTCAGTTTGTTCGTAGTATTTGTTTGAAACGATGTATGTATTAGTTTCTTAACCAGTTACCCTACCAGCTGGAATTCCAAAGCTATTAACAAACGATTGTGATATCAATGGCAACTCAAACAATTTAAAATCAAAAGTTGTTTTTAATGTTTAGCTTCTTGTAACGGACAGAAACAACAAGAAATTAAAAGAAATATGAGTAATGATAAAAAAAAAATATTTTTGTGAGAATGCCACAACAAAACTCCCAATGCAACCACTATGCCATTTTAGTCGGAACAAAAATTCCACCTCTCTAAGCCCAAAGAAAGATAGACATCACCATCGAAGACAACGCCAAGCAAGGACCACGTGCCTATCCGTGTATGTGGGATTCAAATATTCCAACTGCACAAAAAGATGTCGAAATTTGAAATGAAAATATTGTAACATATTTTCGATTCCTTTCCGAGCCAGCTGTCATCGAACAGGATGGTCCGGAGAAGAGGTTGGTAACGACGTTCAATACAAATATTTTCCTCCCTCATTTCATATGCTGGAAAATACAGATCACTTGATTTCCTCGCAAAAATCAGTCTTGTGCTGGGACGGAGAATTTATTGTCAACGCAATCTCCAGTTCGATTCATGTGCTCCAATTTTTTTTTCGGGCGCTCCCTCGTAAGCCATACCATCATCAGAATGCAGAATTGAACGACAAACTGAATCGTTTCTCCTGACAGCACGAAGTGATGTAGCCATTTTGTTGACTGGATTATGTCACAATGTTCTTTTTGCATTTATGATTTGTGGCTCTCGGTTGCAGAGAATAAATGAAGCATCACGTTGTGCAATCAAGCCAGCGGAGAAAGATGAGCCAGAGCGTTTATGGAAATATGCAAATTTGGAAAGCCTTTTTGTTTTGTATTATCATTTGAGTGATTTTCCTGCCATTGATTTTTCTGTCACTCACTTGCAAAAATGGTAGAAAATTCGTTTCTAAATAGAGCAATTCTAGCTCAAATCAGGATTTTTTCTGGTACTTTTGTACCCGACCCTCTCCGATTTCAATGAAGCTTTTTAGACATGTTATCCTAGGCCTATATAAGCCATTTTTTTTGTATATGGAACCAATTGTAAATTTTGTATATGGAACAAACTTGCCTAAAAATATACAAAAATCATTTACTTAAACTGTTTCTTTGAAAAGTGGTCTAATCGTCAAAATTTACAAAATCCAATAGTGGGCATTGATTTCCCAGAAAATTTTAAATAAAGTCTCCATATTGACCATTGTTTTATGTCCAATCCTTGTAAAGATACAGCGGTTTTAAAAATAAAAATGTTGAAAAATTTGTTTTTTTTTGTGGTTTTTGGCAATTTCTATATAATAGACTTGATTTTTCAGTCTCTCAAATATTTTAACTTGTTTTTTGGCTTTAGTTGATGTTTTTCGGTGAGAAATGAAACAAAATTCTTCTTCATTACGTTTCGGCCTACTTCTTGGTTTCGGCCATCTTCAGACTATATTTAAACACAAAAATACAACAATTAAAATCTTAATCAAAAGGTCACAAATATGAAAAACACTTAAGTTACCACAAAAACTATTCCAGACCAGGCTACTCCTGCTGGAGTGTCTGGATCGTGTCAGCTAACTGAGAGTCGTGCCGTGATTTTTTCGGCTGACTCTCTTTTAGTTTTAACAGCAGCCGATTGTACGACGACGAGAGAGCAACCGACTCCCGTTGGAGGTTCACAGCCTCCGTCCCCATCAATATTTTTCTCGGTGACCAAAACTATCAAACAAATATTTTAACCGGAAAGCTCGTCCGATTTCCCATAAGTTTGCCCTTTAAAAGGGCGTAATTTTGAATATTTGGCCCTTTTTAAATATTAGTCTTGATTTAAAAATTTTGAAAATATTGTTTTCGAAAAGATCGGAAAATTTCACGAATGTTTCATATTTTAACATAGTAAATCGAACCATTAGTTGCTGAGATATCGACGTTAGAAAATGGTGAGTTGTTTGTGTGAGACTTGGAAATCATCAATTTTCATGTTTTTGCCTTCCTCACCTCACTGAGGCAAGGCTATAAAATCACTCAAAAATTGAACTTTTTAAATAAGCCTTCTAGATATACCTTTACGTATACACATCGGCTCAGAATCAAATTCTGAGCAAATGTCTGTGCGTGTGGATGGACGTAGAATTTTTTTTCTCACTCACTTTTCTCGGAACTGGCCCGACTGATTTTGTCCGGATCTATGTTTTTAGATTCGCCTTCAGGTCCTTTAAGTCTTTTTTTAATTTCATTCGGTTTGGTGCAGTACTTCAAAAGTTATGTTCGAAAAACTGTTTTGGTTGATACTAAAAAGGGTCATTATTTACATAATTTGAAAGCTCCGGCGGATAGCTGTCGGAACTTTCCGCTCAGTGCACGCCGTGCACGCACACAAACACTGCAGTGCTTTCAAATGAATAATTAAAATTATCATAGATGGCAGCACTCAGATGTATAGTGTCTTTACTAAGTAAGCGTTAGCCAAAGCTTTCAGGAGGAAGGCAGCAACCACCTTCTGGTGGATTAAGTAACGTTTTAAACCTTTGCATGGCAATATCTCAGCAACTAAGGGTCGTATCAACAAAGTTCAATAAGCAATATATAGATTATTTTCTCAGCTTTTCAAAAATATTTTTTTTCAAAGATGCGCAAACATGTGCACAAATTAAAAAAAATGAAAAACTGCGACAATTTTAGTACTTTTTGATTGCAAATTTGATTTTACATCGAAAAATGAAGTTGAAAAATTTTAGCGACCAATATTTCGATTTTTTGAAAAAATCTGTAATGATTAAAAAATTCATAACTCGGTCAAAGATGTTTTGCACAACCTGGAAATTTCTGAAAAGTTGGCATTTTATGTCCTCTAAAACATACCAAAAAAACAAAATAGTTTTTTTTTGCAAACCAAGTTTTAGTGACAAAAAGTTAAATAAAAAATCAGCAAATTTTTTTTTACCGTGTACAATTTTTTTCAGTGTAGTCCGTATCCAAACTAACAACTTTGCCGAAGACACCAAATCGATCAAAAAATTCCTTCAAAAGATACAGATTTTTTAATTTTCATATATCGTTTTTGTATGGACAGCTGCCAAATTTGTATGGAAAATTACATGGACAAACTAATGATGCAAAATGGCTTCTTTGGGCACACCAAAGGCACCAAAAAAGTTTCATTCAAATTAAAAAATACAAAAATTAAAATTCTAAAAAAGACCGATTTTGTAGAGAATTGCTCACGAGCGACCTCAGCGAGATTCTCTCTCCAGGTCTAAAACCAGTAACGAATGTTACCAACGATCATGAGGGCTAACATCACCTACATTGATTACCGTGGTAACGGAGATCAAATTACATTCAAAGAGGAACGGAAAAACCAAAATAAATAACTAAATAAATGCTTACAAGTGCAACTGTTACATTGGGGACAAATAGTCTTATATTGATTTTTTTTAATTTTATTTAAGAAAATCACTTTATCATTTTCATCAAAATATCTGAGATCAGGCTTCAAAAAACTGTATGATTTACACTCAAGTGGTCATAAGATTGCATATGGTTACCAGATCTTCTATATTTTTGACGCGTTGGATCCGTCTTTTGATTACGTATCCAACCAGGGTTACAAGGTCAAAATTTTTAAAATCTGGCAAAGTATCGATCAAAAATCTGGAAAAATCTGGCAAACGAAAATCTAACAATTCGGAATGGGGAAGCTGATGGATGATATGAATTAAGTCCAATGGTTGTAGGATTCAGATGGTTTAACTGATGTTATGTTTCAAAAATGTTTAATTAACATTTTATTTAGGAAAACACATATTCAATTTTCTTGTTGTTTCCTATTGAATTCGTTCTTTTTAAGCAAGGAGTTGTTCAAAATGGGCATAAAGTGAAAAATCTTGCAAAATCTGTCAATATCTGGCACAGAGAAGGGTGAATCTTTATCCAGGCTGACACTTGAAAAATCTGGCATTCCCAGATTTATCTGGCAACCTGGCAACCCTGCATCCAACGATGGGGTGCATGAATGATCCGGACATCATTTTCAACAAAAATGTCTAAGATCCGACTTCTCACAAATCACTTAAGTGCTCATGACTTTTGATAGGATTATCAGATCTTCAATGTTTTGGGCTCATCAATTTATGTAACAAGACGGAGCTTCTTTCAAAAACTACCCTTTTTACAATCTTCCGGACTTTGGCGAAACTGTTTTTAAGCATAACTTTTGAAGTACTTTTCTAAACATCATAATATTAACTAGAGTCTTATGGGTCCCTAAGACGGATCGAATGAGCCCGAAATGGTCAAAATCGGTTCAGCCAGTCCGGAGATAATCGAGTGCATCTTTTTCGGTGCACGGCTTACATACGCACATACATTTGCTCAGAATTTGATTCTGAGTCGATATGTATACATGAAGGAAGGTCCAGGAGGTCAAATTAAGAATTTCACTTTTCGAATGATTTTATAGCCTTTCCTCAATTAGGTGAGGAAGGCAAAACTTTACTTTATCCACCCTTAGGTGGTTGGTGCCTTCCTCACATTTAGAGGGTAATGATGTCCAAAATAGAAACAAAAGGGTGGACCTTTCAGTGTTCTATCCATTTGACTCATTGTTCATACCATCAAATTGGGTAATCAGATCTTTATAATTCAGGGTACTTGTGCTATCCAAAGGTAGGTTGCATAATAGCTCCGAACAACGTTTTCTTAATAATACCTGAGATCCGGCCTAGAAAAAGTGCCTAAATAACACTTAACTGCCCATGATCGCATAAATGTCCCATATGCATTTTCATCGTTTTTGAGATAATGATGCAGTTTTGTTCAAAATCGTGTGCTCTTTCGAAAGAGCCTATAACATCCAGTACTTTGTTCTTGAAATCAGGAGAAATTCCTTATGTATGGGACAAACTTCAAATGCGTTTTTCTCAGCTTGCTGTTTTTGCATATGGGACATTTATGCGAACATGGGCAGTAAGTGCTCACAACTTTTAATAGGGTTGTCAGATCTTAAATCTTTTGAACTAGTTGGAAAGGTTTTTTAAATACCTTTTGGAAAAATGGGGGCTCAGAATTTGATTCTGAGTCGATATGTACACGTGAAGGTAGGTCCAGGAGGTCAAATTAAGAATTTCACTTTTCGAGTGATTTTATAGCCTTTTCTCATTGAGGTGAGGAAGGCAAAAATAACAAAGTTATAATTAAATTATTCTAAACATGCTTAAATCTGTTAAAATGAAAAGCAAGCTTCCCTGCACCGTGCGGTACACGCGGTTCGCTTGCACCTCGGGTTTGCTTTGCGCCTGCTTTGTTCGGTTTACACCCGTACCCGACTCACACGAGCCGAGGGTATTTTGGTTCATCGTACCAGCGCACCACGACACTCTCGGTTCGCCGCGTCGGTTTTGTGTCTGGCACTCACCCATGGCATGAACCCGGTATATGAGCCAAGGTGCTTCACTCGTTACGAGCCGAGGTACGTGTCGTGGTACGCGCTGGCGGTACAAAACGGGTTCCATACCACGACACGTACCACGGCACGCTGGGTTCATGCCATGGGTGAGTGCCAGACACAAAACCGATGGGGCGAGCCGAGAGTGTCGTGGTGCGCTGGTACGATGTACCAAGATACCAATACACAAATGGGTTCAGGCACGTACCGAAGCTAGAAAACCAAACCCGCGGTGTGCGTTGGCACTGGCGCATGGGAAGCTTGATGAAAAGTATTTTCAATGCCTCCGAACTTGTAACTAAAGGTTAGCCGAGACTTTCCTCTATGCAGGGACTCTACAACAATACGCTTATCCACACTTACACACACTTATTTAAACTTTTCTACTTTTATTACATCCACTTTTCTCCTCAAACTTTCCTTCTACTTTCTTCGACCGTCGGTTTCGGCCGCTGTCTCAAATCTGCATCCTGGTTCTTGGTAGCGGTTCCATCCGGTAGCCCTGAGCTCTTCCCGATGTGTTGACGGATCGGAACTTCGGCCGGTGTTGGCGATTTGCCGGAACATCGCCCGTATTCGAGCGTCAGGACGTCGGACACTTCCAGGGGTTTGTCGGGGTTCCACCGGAATATCCGGCATGAACGAGGTTGAGGGGTCCTGCTATCCGGCTGACCAAGGGCACTGTCAGTCCGTTCGGTTCGGTTGACTTTGCAAGTAATCGCCGGTATTGCCGCTTACCAGGCGTGGGGGTATGGAACTGGCTGCGTACTTGTAGGGTGTTTTGGATTTTGTTTGCCCTAGCCAGAGGGAGCTCCGCCCAATAACTGAGGTATTTTCTTGCATTTTAGCACATATATTTGGAGCCTAACATTTCCAAAGGGCACAAAACTTTTGTAAACAGGAGTGTATCCCTTTCACTCAAATGACAGTTTGCATAAAGTGTTGGTCCACCCCCGCGCTCGTGGAACTCCCCTCTTTTTTTAGATTTTTGAAAAAGCTCAGAATTAAATTCTATTAAAACCTCATGATATTTTGGACAATTCTTTGGATAACATTGGTTGTTTTTTCATCATCAGGTGCGTGTAGGCCAAAGTTCTAACGATAAATTATTTGAAAACTTTCCTTTTTTGGTAAGTTCGTAAGGTCAACCTTATCAGAGATAGAAGTATCGTGACACATAAAAGTGGATGATTTCCCACAAACTGTCGATTAAGTTCCACCATCTTGCTCTCTCTAGACATTCACCCACCTATCTTCATCTTCCGGCTCGAAGCCACGTGGACATTGGCAATGATTGTGCCATCTTTGGGGTGGCTCTAACTTTTGTTCGATCGCTTTTGCCTGGCCTCAATTAACCTTCACTGCCCCCCCTTTTGGGCCACCCGGGGTGTCAGTTAGAATGCTTTTCATACACTGTACTGTTCTGACTTGGACTTGGGAGCGAAGCGTGGCAAGTGTGTGCCAATTTGGGACGTGACAGGAAAGTAAAAGCTCTACTTTGGGCAGTCTGTTTTGTCCCCATCAACTAGTGTGAGATGGGCTGTAGTGATGGGGTAATATTGGGTAAAATTGTCATTTCATGAGTATTTTGAAATTAATTCTCTAATTGTTGATTTTTTAAGGTTAGGTTTTTAGATTTTTTTAAGTGGTATAATAAAATCTTTCAATGTAAATATTTAAAATTAATAAGACTCAATTAACCCTGTAATCTGAAGTGTAAATAATGTCACCGAAAAAATGGGAGAAAAAATATTTAGCATGGGTGGAAAAGTTGTGGCAGAGAAAGAAAAAAAAAACGCAAGTTTGGTCGATCACAAACAAATACTTCGGAGCCGCGGTCACAACTTACCGTACAGTCTCATCGTTCCGTCGGCCTTCCCCAGGGAGTTGGTACTGACGCAGTGGTAGGTACCGACGTCGTTTGGCGAAAAAAATCGCACCACCAGCCGCATGTTCGTCCGGAAGCCGTGCCGCTCCTCGGTGATGCCGTACTTGGGCCTGCCCGGAAAGAGACATATTTTTGTTTTATAAGGAGCAAAGTTTAGAGAAAACATCAATATCAGAATTCTGCCACTATTAAGTAGAAAAAATATTCAAAATTTTCTTTTTTTAAATTATGTTTTCCTTACAAATTAGGTCAAATAAAGGAACAACCCCAAACCCAAACAAAGAAACAACAATCAATCAGCCTTACCCATCGAGGAGCATTTCTGGCCTCATCTGGCCCTGCTCGTAGACGCCGTTGGTGATGCCGGCAAAGTTGGGGGGCAGTACGCGGCCCCCTTTCAGCCAGTAGGACACCGGCATCGGGGACGACTCGACGGTGCACTCGAGCTGCACGTCCGACCCGAGCGGGGCGCCCAGAAGTTGGCTCGTCGGACGTACCGAGGGCGCAACTGGAAAAGAGCAAAATTTACTAGATTTGTTATTCCGTTGCACAAAATCTGAAAAAAATATTTTCGAAAGTCGATGTTAAGCCTAGCTACCCTAACCATCTTCTAAGCAAAGTTCACGTCAAATCAGCTACTCAATGGGAACTGTTAGACGGCAAATATCGAAAGGTCGAAATGTGCATGAAGAGAAAACTGCACTGAGACCGTAATCGGTTTATCAATCTTGCAAAAAGAGCAGCTGCTAATTGACGATTTGCAGATACTTGTGTAAACTACGAATAGCAGTTTCCTGAAAATGAGATGGGAAATAAATGTTTCGATTCTCACAGCCTGAACTAATCTTAATCCAATTTACGATATCCGAGTCATTAGCTGCCCGACCCCTCTTCGATTTGCGTGATGCTTTTTCCTAAGAGATCACGAATCTCAAGTACGACCCCTTCCATTTTGAACAAGCGAAAAAGACGTGTTTTTCAATCATTTGCCGCCTGAATTGCTGAAACGGTGATGATTTAGAAATTTGGTGTCAAAGAAACTTTGTGAAATGGACACTCAATTTGATGGCGAACTCAAAAATCCGAAAAAAACGTATTTTTCATCGAAAAAATACAAATACAGTTTAAAAACCTCCCCCATCTTTCGTTGCTCGATTGTAAACGAGTAATTCTCCACCAACTCACACGAAATCGGAAAAAGTTGCCCCGACCCCTCTTCGATTTTCGTGAAACTTTGTTCTAAGGGGTAATTTTGGTCCCTGATCACGAATCCTTGGTCCATTTTTCGATATCTCGTGACGGTTGGGCGGTACGACCCCTTTCATTTTTCTGGTTTTTTACTAAGACACGTTTTTCAGTGATTTGTAGCTCGCAATTGTGAAGAGATAGAAATTTGGTGTCAAAGGGACTTTTGTGTAAAATTAGAAACCCGATTTGATGACGTACTCAAAATTCCGAAAAAACGCATTTTTCATCAAAAAAAGTTAAAAAATAGTATTAAAATCGCTGCCATTTCCCGTTACTCAAATGTCAAAAATCGTGAGACATGTCATTTTATGGGAAATTTAATGTACTTTTCGAATCTAAATTTTAAAATTACGAGTTTTTCTAACTTTGCAGGGTTTCATTTTAGAGTGTAACAATGTTCTACAAAGTTGTAGAGCAGACAAAAAAAAATTCTGATATATTGACACAAGGGTTTTGCATGTATTTTTCACGAGTTATCAGAATTTTACAAAAAAAAAATTGAAAAAGTTATGATTTTGACCACTTTTTCGAATTTTTTACCCCAAAAACTCAATCGTGTGCTTTTGAAAGTATTTTTTCGGAAAGTTCAGCTAATTTTGCATAAGAATGACCCCTTGAACGATTGTTGTGGCTTGTGCACTGCTTGTATGTGGGGATTTTTTGAAAATAAAAAAAACAAACCGGATACACTCACTCATCACAAAATTTTTTTTTTTTTGAAAAAAAAAATCTGATTCTCGCAATGCACGAGTCACAACAATCGTCCAAGGGATCATTCTTATGCAAAATTAGCTGAACTTTCCGAAAAAAATATTTTCAAAAGCAAACGATTGAGTTTTAGGGGTTAAAAATTCGAAAAACACGTAATTTTAAAATGAAAAATTTGGTTCTAAAGGAAAAAATGACCCTTCTGGGTTATTTAAGATTAGAAAAGTACATTAAGTTTCCCATAAAATGACATGTCTCACGATTTTTGACAGTTAAGTAACGGGTAATGGCAGCGATATTAAAAATATTTTTAACTTTTTTTGATGAAAAATACGTTTTTTCGGAATTTTGAGTACGCCATCAAATCGGGCGTCTAATTTTACACAAAAGTCCCTTTGACACCACATTTCTATCTCTTCACGGTTGCGAGCTACAAATCACTGAAAAACGTGTCTTAGTAAAAAACCAGAAAAATGAAAGGGGTCGTACCGCCCCACCGTCACGAAATATCGAAAAATGGACCTCGGATTCATGATCAGGAACCAAAATAACCTCTTAGAGCAAAGTTTCACGCAAATCGAAGAGGGGTCGGAGCAACTGCTGTGTGAGTTGGCGGAGATTGGCCCAAACAAATTTGGGACATGTAATTTTAAGGATGGGTAAATTTTCAATTTATAACAAAAATGTTCATGTTAAACTTTCGTGTTTTTGTACCTTTGCAGGGTTATTTTGAAGAGTGTATTAATGTTCTACAAAATTATAGAGCAGACAATTCCAAAAATTTGGGTGTATAAACCTTAAGGAGTTTCCATAACCGTAACTTGTTATTGCGAATTTAATAAAAAAAAGGTTTTTTTTGCTTTTTTTATGCGATGTTTATGCAAAAAAAAAACATACCAAGGACATTCATATAGCTAAAATCACCATTACAGTTTTCTGGTATTTAAAAACATAAATCTTGTAGAATCCCATGATTTCCCAGGAAATATTCCAGCAACAAAAGCGAAAAATACCGAGTGAAATTTTCACAGGAAGCTTGAGAAGACTTCATTAATTTGAATACATATTAGGGTGACAAGAAAAATTGAAAATTTCGGAAAATCGCAAGAGATACCCCTGGATCGATTCTTTAGGCAAAAACAAGTAACTGTGCCAATTTTGAGCCAAATCGGTTAAGGCTAAGGGGTCGCTTTTCATCGTTGAAGTTTATAATGGGAAAATCGCAAAAATGTATGGGGAAAAACATCGCTTCAGGATTTTTGCAGCAGGTGGCGCAGGTCTCGCCCAAAATTGTCCAAGTGTGAGATTCTTGTAGGAAATTTAATTACCTACAACTTTGTAGAAGGGTGCAAGACGATCCGAGTTGATCCTGATGAGTTATTAGCAATGCGATGAAAAGAAATTGGCTTATATACTTGAAAGTATACAAGGGGTATACAGGACGTATATAAGAAAATATTTTTTTCTAGAAAAATCACCTAAAATCAGGATCAACTCGGATCGTTTTGCACCCTTCGACAAAGTTGTAGGGATTTAAATTTCCTACAAGAATCTCACACTTGGACAATTTTGGGCGAGACCTGCGCCACCTAGCAGAAAATTACTGAAACGATGTTTTCCCCATACATTTTCGTGATTTTCCCCATATAAACTTCAACGATGAAAAGCGACCCCTTAGCCTTAACCGATTTGGCTCAAAATTGACACAGATACTTATTTTTGCATTAGGAATCGAGTCAGAGGGTATCTCTGAAGTCGATTTTTTTTAATGTCACTCTAATATATATAAAGTAGGGTGCCCAGAAAAAATGACCCCCTGCTCCACAAGCGGAAAACGGTTTATTGGGTTATTTTAAGCATCTGTGCCAATTTTTAAGTGAATTTGGTTGAGATTAACCCATTGATACCCGAGCCTAAAGTTGGTGAAAAACATGTTTTTCATACAAAAATGACTTTTTTAAATCCCTAATAACTTTTCAGGTTCAATTTTTACAGCTTTGGTATGTTCTACAAAGTTGTAGAGCATTAAATTTTCAATGGGAATCTCACTTTTGAGAATATTTGGATGGAAGTAGCGTACCGTGCAGACCAAACCGTAAGAAAGTTGGGTTTTCCATACATTTTTTCGATTTTTCCCATACAAACTTCACCTTCAAGTATCAATGGGTTAATGTTGACCGATTTTGCTCATATTTGGCCCAGAGTCCTAAAATTGCTCAAGGAACAATATTCAGCTTGTGGAGCGAGGTTTTGAGTAAAAATCCCATATTCTGGGCACCCTAATATACAGCCATTCCACGTCAAACAGGAAGTCTCCAAATCAAGAGTGCTCCGATTTGGCTCAAATTGACCCAAATGATTTGACCCGTATTTTTTTGTTTGGTGATTAGGGTGCTCCTATCCAAAATAGGTTGGTCAAAAAAAGTGAATTTTTCGTCGATTTTCGCAAAAAGCACATTTTTCAAAAAATCGTATCTCCGGAATAGCTCAGTTGGTCTTTTAAGGAAAAATATGTGGAGCTTCAAAAAAGCTAGCTGAATATTTGAAAAGATCCTATGAAAATTGCATTTGCCAATTTGAAGGTCTCGGGATCAAAGAGCTTAATCTGAAAATATTTTTAATATTTTACACAACATATCCAAAAATTGTGAATATCTATATTTATAAAATTTTGGTCACCCAAACATGTATAGGTTATCACTGAAATTTTCATGTTATCGCAGTTTTAGTGTAAAAAGTTGATTTTTATCCGTTTGAACCCAATTTTTATGTTCAAAAAATCATATCTCCGAACCGTGTTAATGGGTATTCGCAAGTTTTGGATATGTTATGTAAATTATTACAAGGAATCAGGAGAAAATATTTTCAGATTGAGCTCTTTTTAAAAAATCGAAAATGTTTTTTTGTATAAA
Organism: Culex pipiens pallens; assembly: GCF_016801865.2. Lineage (NCBI taxonomy): Eukaryota > Metazoa > Arthropoda > Insecta > Diptera > Culicidae > Culex > Culex pipiens. The sequence goes on from NC_068939.1 coordinate 113,770,050, forward strand.
ATGAACTTTAACAATTTTTCTTTTTTTTTTGTGGTGAAGCACATGAAAAAAAGTCGAGATTTTATTTTTTTCATTTATCATTTTTTTTTTTGATGTTTACAGCCTGCCGAACTATCGTCTTCCGTAGCGCTATTGTTTGAGCGAGACAGTATTTGACGAATTATTCGAGCAGTTGCCCCCTCTCATTCCCCAGACCAATCCCCCAATGCCATGCCACACGAGCACGAAAGACCTATCCGAGGATGAGAGCATGTGACCGAGCCGAAAGTAGCATTTGAAGCTCTTCTCTGCGTATTGCTACGGAGTTCTTCAACGCTCAGACTCAGTCGCCAACAGATCGTCCGAGAGATTGGATGGGATGGGTTTTGGGGAGGTTTGGGACTTGACAAAGTCAATTCCCGCAGCAACCGAAATCCCCTCTCGACCGCTACCTACCCCTTTTGCTTCGACAGATTGGTTTCAAGCCATCGACCTTCCGCTTACAAAGCGAAACCCGTACCATTTGGCACGAGAATTTGATTTTATTAAACATATCTTCAGTATATTTCGGCGATTTCATTTATGCTCATACTTCTCAGTGGCTCAAAATAGTTCCTTTTTTGTCTGCTTAAAAAATAAAAATAAATCAAAAATTAAAATTACGGATGTTGGGAATTCAACAAAGAGAAATATTTTTTTTAAAATGGCTTAAGTTAAGAAGACTGTGGCTATTTATTTCTGAAGATCCCTTACAAACAAACAACTTTGCTAAAGATACCAACACGATCAGAAAATTTCTTTCCATGAAACAGATTTGCGAATATTTACAAAACATGTTTGTATGAGTAGTTGGAAAAATTGTGAAAAATGCTCATATTCGAAAGCTTATAACTTTACTTTTTTTTAAGGAAAGTTGCCCCAAATTTAGTAAATTCTATCGATGAAAATTGCGTTTTCAGAAAAAAGTGTTTTTTCATGCTTATGAAGACGCATGGTACCAAATTTAAATTGATTTGTTTTAAATCCTTTTTAGAAAGTTTAAACTAATTTAAGGTAGAAGAAATGCAAAACATTTTAAAATACGACCTTAAATAAGGCTTGTGAACAAAATATTAAAATTAAATTGAGCCACCCGAAAAACGAAGTTGACATAAAGTTGGCCACCATTGCTAGTACCAACCAATAGTGTCTTCCTTTTTATCTACAAGGACTTCGCCGCCCTGGGCTCCTAAGTGTTTGAGTACGGCACGGAGCGACGGCGCCGGATATTTACACAAAGACTTTTAGAGCGCCCACCGAGGGACTCGAACTAGCAACCTCTGGATTGTGAGTCCAGTGCGCGGTCCGATTGATTCACACGGGCGGGCCACCCATGTTACTTTATATGGGAAACACGTTTTTTTTTTTCTAAAAAACGCAATTTTCACCGATAGAATATTTCTGAAAAGGTCCAATAAACCAAATTTCCAGTTTTCGCTTTTTGGGTGTTTTCAAAACCGCCTTGAGTCAGGGGCATTAAAAACACCCAGAAGCAAAAACTGAAAATTTGGTTTATTGGACCTTTGCAAAAAAAAAAACTCCAGATTTTTTGAGTTTATTTTTAAAGTTCGTATAAGTTATTGTATTGCATACGTTTAAAGAACCTTTAAAAAAAACTCTAGATTTTAAAACGAAGCACTACTTTCTACGTATAAATCTCCCATGAGTCATCTCGATTTTTTATATTTTGCTTCCGCCAGACCGTAGATCGGTCAGCTATTAAAATTATATGATATTTTTGCTTTTTGAGTGTTTTGAAACACCTTTGACACAAGGTGGTTTCAAAAACATCCAACAAAGAAAAACTTAAATTTGTGTTTATTTGACCCTTTAAAAAAAAATCTGTATACAAAGAATTTGAACTACGGAAATGGTTCTTGAATTAGAAAAATGGAACGATTTGCATATAATTTTTTTTTTTAAATTATCGGAATTTTTGACGGGTAAATTCCTGGATTTCCACGAAATTGAATTCTTGCAAATCCGTCATGAAACCTCTTATTTTTCTTGTCATTCTAGGCCTCCTTTTCTCTACCAAAAATAACAGAATGGAAAATTAGTGCCTTCCAATAACAGTGCTGAAAAGTTCTACTTTTCAGCACTGAACTGGGTGCTGAAAAGTTGATCATTTCGACATTAGTATCGAAAAGTAACATTGTTCAATATTTTTTTTTCATAAAGTGTTTTTCGGGATTGCAAAAAATGTTGTAAGCAACTCGTTGCAAAACTTGATTTTTTCAACACTCGTCGTATTTATCCATGTCCGACTCATGGTGAAAAAATCTTCTTTTCGCGACTTGTTTTGTTAGCATCAGTACTTAAAATACTTCAACATATATACTCAAAGAATGAAACAAACGAAAGTGAACTTAGAATGTTTTGTAATGATTTTGAACCATTTCTAAACACAACAGAAAAATCTGTTGCAAAGCTCTTTTATCCATTCGAAAAAAAACTGCAATCTTGCCCATGGTATTAAACCAACAAAAAAAAAACTATTCCTGCATAGCTTTCAGCTTTTTCTAAAAACTTTATCCGTTAAAATGGTTACACTTACAGTATGTAAAAAAAGTATTTACACCCCTTGGGCACCATGCACATATTGTGATAAAACATGTAAACAATATAAAGTTTGACAGAAACCTAGTACTACGTTTTGTATGTATGTATGTATGTATGTATGTATTAGTACCCCCGTCAGGACTTAGCCATGATCACAGTATGTTTCAACTGAGACGGTTTGGTTAGTAACCGACTTATACCTTAAGGTCCTTAAAAGATTATCATTCTCTATCCAACCATTTGTTATGATATGATTAAATAGACAATGACATTCATGTGACTTGGGCCAGGCGATCCACGACTCCCTCATCCAGTCCATAAAATTTATGAAGGCCCTGGGATGTTATTTTTTGAGAGGGGTTAGTATTTTTTTGGGGGTTGTTAGTCGTTTGAAACATATAAGGTAAATATATTAAATATAATAAGTATAATAAATATAATAGATAAAATAAATATCATAAATTTAATTAAATTTTAATATAAAAATACAATAAATATAATAAATATAAAATATATAATAAACAAGTTCTTCCCGGCAAACTTCGTCCTGCCCTTTTTGTTTCCTGACGTTTCTTGCATGTTTGCTTATTCAGCCTTCTGTGATCAAAATTTGAGTTTACGTTAATTATCCCATACAATCTGCAGATGCTCCGGAATCGGTCCCAGAGTGGCCAAAGTGGCAATTTTTGAGCATATAAACCTTCCTTGGGCTTATACGAACCCAACGCAACAAAGAGCACCTCGATCCGACGCTCCGTATTGAACTGATTCGCGTTCGAACAAAACCGTCGAAATTTTTTATATATATAGATTAAGATGAAATGGGAAATACATGGAAAATAATGAAAGATCAAAGAAATAAAAGTTGTAAGATAATACAAGTAGTTTAGAAGCTTCAATTACCAAAATTTATTAAGCAGCTTTGATCAAATAATAAGCAATAGCTAAGGCTAAAACCGAATTAGAGAAAAATGTAGGCGCTGGAGAAGAAAAACTTCAAAACAGGTGTCAAAATTTGTTCTTACTGATAAAAAATTGTCCCAATTTTGGCAGCAATATTTTTAAAATGCTGTCAAAAAATGATTGATAAATATTGATAAAAACTAACATAGCAAATTACTAAGTACTGACAATGTAGGATGCCATAAAATACTTTTTTTTATTCAAATAATTTGTAAGTACAGTTAAGCAATTTTTATATTGGTGCCAATATCGAGACAATTCTAGAAATTAAACTATAAATTTAATGAATGTAGTCTCCCCAGGGATCCTGAAATTTAAAGTTAAATATTTATACCTGTAACAAAATATATTTTGAAAATAACTACTAAATGAAACCACCAGTTGGATCCAAAACTGTAATGTTTGTGTTTTCAACAATTTGACAAATCTCGGGTTAGTTTTCAAGAAACCTAGTGCTACGTTTTGTTCAGAAACTCATGCCGAACATTTTGCTACAAAATGCTCATGAACAGATGATTTCTATAAAAAGTTATATAACAAATACTATTACAAAAATAAAAAAGGTGCAAAAAAAGTATGTACACCTTTTGAAAAATTAAGACAAATAAAGTTATTTGCTGACAAATCACCATAAATCCAGTCTACGAACTCCAAATAGGCATCCCTAACTGATTAAAAAAAAATTTGGATTGAATATAAAGTTTACTAACTACTTTGTATAAAGTTTATATAACTCTGGAAATTCTATATAAAACTTATCTAAACTTAATTTTGAAAACTTTTAATTCAACTAAATGTCAATATATTACAATAGAATTTCTAAATAAACATTTTGGAGTGGGTATAACACCGTTGTGGGGGTCTTTGTATCGTTGGAATTTCGTACCAACCCGGAATTACGTCGTAGGAAAATCCGCCGGCATCCGAACCGGTACACGATTCACAAGTCAACCTATGTGGAATCGAAAAGGGCATAAAATTTCCGATCTGTTGATACCCAAACATCTAGGTTTTCTTTAAAATCTACTTTTTGAAATACCTGGGCAAAAAGTAAGTTTGATCCACGAGAACAAAAATTACGAAAGTCCATACATTTTTGGCAGGTTGCTCAAACGAAACCATAACAACGGTTTTGCCTAGGTATTTAAAAACGTGGGTTTTATAGAAAACCTAGATGTATAGGTATCAAAAGATCGCAAATTTTATGCCCTTTCCGATGCCACAAAGGTTGACTTGTGAATTGTGGACCGGTTCCCGAGCAGGGGTAAATAACACGGGAATACCAAATTTTGGTATTACTTGGGCAAATAACAGCGACCAAAATGTGCCCTTGGTTGCCCAGTAATAGATGGTAAAATACCATGAAATCATACCAAAATCTTGTATGTGGAAGGGCACAACAATACCAAACCATGTTATTCCAAGGGTAAAATAATACCTCAAAATAAAACCATTTCAATACCAAGTTGAGGTCTTCTGGATTTGTGAACATTGCTTGTATACCAAAACTTGGTATTGCCATGGTTTTAATTTTAGGTATTCCCGCGCCCTTGGAAAATCATATTTTGGTATTCCTGTGGTCTTTCACATACATGATTTTGGTATGATTTCATGGTATTTTACCATCTATTACTGGGCAACCAAGGGCACATTTTGGTCGCTGGTATTTGCACAAGTAATACCAAAATTTGGTATTTTCATACCATTTTTAGTGCAACAGTTGCAGTTAGTGAAAAAACGGAAATGATCCATATGCAACAGCCAAATCTACTCACCTGATGATTCCATGTTGTTCTTAGTGATATTCTTCACCACACCGAATGCATTTGTCATTGATGAACGGCCTGTGCTTGAAGTTCTTGAAGCTTCTGAAAAATAACAAGATTGAAAAATAAGTATTATTGAAATGAAACTGGATTGAAATTCACCAAAATTCAATAATCTGTTGATTGACTCGTTTTTCAAAGTATTTGGTTATCCCAACTTAGAGAAATTTCAACGTTTTTGAAAAAAATATTAGTGGGTATATCACAAAAAAAATTAAATCAGCTTTAAATAACATTTTTGGGTTTCAAGTAATTTTAGCGCAAAATTAATTAACTCGTCAAAATTTTTAAAAAATTTCTCATAGTTTCAGAGAAAATTGATGAAACCTTTCAATACCAAAATAATACCAAAATCATCATGACTTAGAAAATTTTCCACAATTTCAAGTCATTTCTTTAGGGGGTATATCAAAAATGTTTAAAATCAAGTTTGAAATTTCCGGTTTTTAATGAAAGCATTCCCTTTGAGACATCATTTTAGCGCAAAATTAATTATTTTGTCAAAATTGGTCAACATTTTCCCATAGTTTCAGAGGAATTTGATAAAACACTTTAATACCAAAATAATACCAAAATGTGCCATCCTGACTTAGAAAATTTTCCACAATTTCAAGTCATTTCTGTAGGGGGTATATCAAAAATGTTTAAAATCAAGTTTGAAATTTCCGGTTTTTAATGAAAGCATTCCCTTTGAGACATCATTTTAGCGACAAATTAATTATTTTGTCAAAATTGGTCAAAATTTTCCCATAGTTTCAGAGGAATTTGATAAAACACTTTAATACCAAAATAATACCAAAATGTGCCATCCTGACTTAGAAAATTTTCCACAATTTCAAGTCATTTCTGTAGGGGGTATATCAAAAATGTTTAAAATCAAGTTTGAAATTTCCGGTTTTTAATGAAAGCATTCCCTTTGAGACATCATTTTAGCGCAAAATTAATTATTTTGTCAAAATTGGTCAAAATTTTCCCATAGTTTCAGAGGAATTTGATAAAACACTTTAATACCAAAAGAATACCAAAATGTGGTGTTCGACCATTGACAAATTCTGCAATTTTGCAATATCAAAACAATACCTTAAATTGGTATCATAGCACATTTTGCTCTTGCATAATCCTTAAGACAAATTTTAAAGGGTCCAGGAATACCAAAATTTGGTATTGATACCAGAGAAAGGTATTATTACGCATTTCCCTTGTTATTTACCCATGCTCGGGTTCGGATGCCGGCGGATTTTCCGACGACGTAATTCCGGGTTGGTACGAAATTTCAACGAAAAATCTATTCTATCTATACAAAGACCCCCACAACGGTGTTATACCCACTCCAAAATGTTTATTTAGAAATTTTATTGTAATATATTGACATTTAGTTGAATTAAAAGTTTGCAAAATTAAGTTAAGATAAGTTTTATATAGAATTTCCAGAGTTATATAAACTTTTATACTAAGTAGTTAGTAAACTTTATATTCAACCCAAATTATTTTTTTAATCATTCAATCATGTCTATTTGGAGTCGAAAGACTGGATTTATGGTGATTTGTCAACAAATAACATTATTTATGTTAATTTTTCAAAAGGTGTACAAACTTTTTTTGCACCTTTTTTGATTGCTGTAATAATATTTGTTTTATAACTTTTTATGGAAATCAACTTTTCATGAGCTTTTTATAGCAAAATGTTCGGCATGAGTTTCTGAACAAAACGTAATACTAGGTTCCTGTCAAACTTTAAATTGTTTACAAGTTTCATCACAAAATGTGCATAGTGCCCAAGGGGTGTAAATACTTTTTTTACATACTGTAGCTAGTGATCGTCTCTCGTTAATCCTCGTACTTACAGTGTACGCTGAGGGAAACCCGTTTGCTGACTGCCGGAGGAACGTCGTTCGACGCAATGCACAGATACGCCCCCATCTGTCTCCGTTCCAGTTTGGGCAGATGCAGGTGGGTGCCGTTGAAGGATTCGACTGAAAAAAGAAGAAGAAGAAGAGTGGTGAGACGTTGCGTAAACGAGCTATCTTTTAACTAAATTTATCACTTGCCGAAATCTGTGATTCCTCAAAAACGTTATCATAAAAAATCTTATGATCTGGTATGAGGAAGAACTTATAGTCCGCAAAACAAACATTGAGATTTAATGCTATGTCGTGTAAAAAACGGGGTTTAAATGTTCTAAATCAAACGGAATGGTCTCCGTGAGATTGGGTAAAAACATAACCTAAAACCGGCAGCATCCAGTAATGTTAACCCCGTATACATCATTCGAAATTTTCGTTTTATCATCGTTGTCCTTTATTTCTTGCGACACAAACAGTGAAATATATTTACTTCTGTGTCTGGTGGGATGAGCCTCGTTGTTGTTGCTGCTGCTGGACACTGACCAGCGTTTTTCCTATCTCCAACCCCAGCTAGGGGACATATATTTCGCCATGCTTCACCAGCAATCAAGTAATCTGTCAGGCATAATAAAGATTAAATTTTCCTTTTTTGGTCCACTGTTTTCTTCGTCCAATAAGCAGTTGTCCTTGGTGCTGCCACAGATAAACGGACACGTGACGTGGATTAAGGGCAACAGGTTGGGGACAGGCTTAAGCTCAAACTCTAACATCTACTTTCCTCTGAAAAATCCTCCATTCTTCAATTGGATCTGTCTACGACGGTACCTTACGTTTCGATCAAAGGTTTGAAAATCATCGTTTTCCGGAAAATGCGGCATGAAAATCAGCTTAGCAGAAGAGTCTGCCTTCCTAGGAGACGAGATGAGTCTTTTTATCAGATTATCGCCATGGTTTTTATATCAGCACGGAGGATCTGCTCGAAAATCTTTTGTGTCACATTCACAAGGATATATGGTTTACCCAAGGAGTAGGTAAACAAACAAACATAAATGTGTTGTGGGTATTTAGAATGTACACTTTAAATACAACAAATTGCTAGAGGTTTTTTTTTTGGTGACGGATGATTTTAGATTTGAAGTGATTTTGTGACGAAATTTTTAAATGAAATTAACCTTTCTATTTTTAGTAATAGGCAAGAAATCCTTGTTATAATAGAAACAGTCAAACAGTGTCAAATTACTGTCCAAAAGACTATTACGTCACTTCACAAAATGAATCAATATTGATTTCATAGTTTTTTAATTCCAATCAGAGGAAGGAATGATAAAATGAAGAACAACCACTTTTAAAAAAATCAGACATAACGTGTTGTTTATTAAAAATGAGCAAATAGAACGCATTTCAAAACTACTTATTAACGTAATGAAAAATTCTAAGCAAAAAGCTCGTTGAAAACCAGGCCCTTAGATTTTGAATGTACTTTCACAAAGCGAAGGTGTTATTTAAAAAAATTAAACAGCCAAAACCCTTTTCACCAGCGTTGAAACTAAAACTCTTAATCGTCGCTTTTCCTCCGCATTCTGCTACACAAGATTAAGCCAAATGAAAACTGCTATAAAATGCATTCCGGGGTTAATTCCATCCTGATTTTATTTTTGCTGCGCCCGCCTGGCCCCCCACTTGGCTACTCTTCAACAGCTCCTCGCCTCGCAGAGTTTGCTCAAGAGTTTGTCACTTGAGCGTTTTATTTGCCTCTTCCCGGGAATCCCATTCGCATTCAAACAGCGCGCTCCCAGACTGACTGGCTGACTACTGAATGGAATTGCTTCTTTGCGAGAGTCTCCAGTTCGCTCAGCTTTATGCAGATGAATTAAGTTTTACAAATAAAATTATTCCTGGGCTAGAGAGAGTGAGTACAACAGAAAAAAAGTGGGCCACCATTCATTGATTGTGATGACAGCAGTTCTGGGGAGGGTGAATCTCATTCAAAATGGTCACTTGACCCCCCTCCCTCCTCCATCTCTTGAGCAAGATTCCTTTGTGGATGATGGAATATTTTAATTAGACGGCTCCAATGAAGCGAATCGAGGCTCACCGAGGAGAGGTGGACTGGAATATTAATTCCAATAAAGCAGTCACCGTCAACAGAACGCGTTGACGTGAATGACACTTATCATCACAACAGATTCATTTCCCGCCTGAATGGGGCTTTTTAATTTGCAGCTTTCTATAGAATCGTTGCGCGATAATCTTTGCCACGTGTCACAATCTGTCACATTGAGTTGACAAAATTGCTGCAGCACCCAGCGCTGACAGCTGACAAACATTTTGTGCGCCCCATGATTAACGGACACGATTTCGATGACGCATTATCACCTTTAAATGTGAGCGAAATTCACGTTTTGTGAATTTTTAAATCACAAATCCGAATTATGGGTCTCCGAAAATTATAATTTGTTTACCCTCAAATCCAAAAAGGTCAAAACTAATAGCTGATTGAAAGCAAGAAAAATTAAACAAAGCTGCTTAAACTAAAATCAAACAATAGTAAAGCAACACTGTACGAAGCTACTTATCGTTAAGCTCGTATTTAATTATGAGCTTTCCCTTAACTCCCAAAAAAACGTCCAACTTCAAAAAAAAAACTTATTTGAGGATGCCGTGAAGAGTTTCCCTTATCCCCTTAAAAATGGAGCATCTTCCCTTCATCTGTTGTGTGCTATCGTGTGACATAGACTATTTTGGTCGAAAATGACGTATTGTTATACTGAACAAACCCTAAGAGATGCTTTAACCCGATTTTGAAAATTCGCCTCCGTTTCCTGGATATTGCCAATCACACTTGTTATGTACTCAAATCACTGTCTCAACATGCTTGGTATTATCTACTCGAAATGCCAAACAGGTTCTTCTCAAAGAGGAGTTAGAGCGGATGCATGTCTGCTTGTGACACGTGCTTTTCCGTTCTTTGTTTACATTATTTACTGTTTCTTTTAACTGGTGTTATCAAATTTGTTGAAACTTGGAGCGTTTGTTTGCGTACCCAAATATGCATAGGTCATAGCTGAAATTTCATACTTATCGCAGTTTTTGTGAAAAAGGTTGATTTTTTTGCCGATTTCGTCATTTTCCCGTTTTTTCGCGTGGCGCGTCGAAAAATCCAGATTTTATTTTCAAAAAATCATACCTAGGAAATGTACGGTTCGACATCGCCCATTTTTTGATATGATATGTGAAATTTTCCGAGGAATCCGACAAACATATTTTTAGACATAGGCTTTTTGTTCCAGACACGGTCAAAACGCCATTTTACGTTTTCATGCGACTATTTGAAATGTTTGGCTGTTTTTTCGGATCTCAAATTATTTTTCCCCTAATCACTATTCATTTGCGTCCAAGAGAGCTAAAATCGTTTGAAACAAAAAAATACGGGTCTAATCATTTTGGCTAAGGAACCCCCAGAAAAATGTTGAGCCTGATCGGAGAACTTTTTTTTACGGTTTAGGCTCTTTTCAAATGGAATTGCTGTTATATTTTAAGGTGATAAATCCTATAAAGTTCAAAGGCGTTGTACCAGCTACTTAAACGTCCAACAGACCAAGCCCCTGAATGCCCACAAAAAGTCATTTTTGTTACATCCTAATGCGGTACCCACATGACGAGTCTTCACTACAGACCCTAATTAGGGAGACTGTTTGATCTTTGGGAGCGTTTTTTTTATTACGTAACGCAATTACAAAATTTCCATATTTTTTTTGAAAATGTTGTGTAGAGCATAACATAGACTCCGGACCCGCTTACACCCTTTACACCACTTTCACCTCGGAATTGGAACTCATGAAAGTTGAGAGTTGAATCTGACTGATTATAATCTAATTCAGGCAGACAAAATTTGAAAAATTCAGAAGACTAAGGCTATTGCAAATATTCGAAAAAAAAAAATCATTGAAATGTTTCAGAATTTCAATTCTGGCTTGTAATTACAATTTGTATAGAGCAATTCCATGCCAAATAGGGAATCGGTTGTACCCGACCCTCTCCGATTTCAATGAAACTTTGTAGACATGTTATCCTTCGTTTATATAAGCCATTTTTGTGTATATGGAGCCAGTTCCACTCGATAATGACATTTAAGAAGGGCGTAATTTACTATCCAGGTTACTATACTACACTGAAAAAATATGATGTTTTCAGTTATGAGCAATGTAATTAGCTTATTTCTGTAAGCTTATACATCCAATTGAAATGTGGTCAAAGACAAACTTATGGGAAATTGGACGAGCTTTCCGGTAAAAATATTTACGAGACTGAAAAATCAAGTCTGTTACCTAGAAATCGCCAAAAACCATCAAAAAACCTATTTTTTCAACATTTTTATTTTTAAAACCGCTGTAACTTCACAAGGATTGGACTTAGGACAGTAGTCAATATGGAGACTTTTATGTAAAATTGTCTGGAGAATCGATTCCCGTATTCGGTTTTTGAAAATTTTGACGTTTAGAGCACTTTTCAAAAAAACAGTTTCAGTAAATGATTTTTGTATTTTTTTAGGTGAGTTGCTCCATCCTGCATTTTTCGTGAGTCTTTTTGTAACATTTTAGGCTATCTTCACAAAAATTTTGAACGAAAAAAAATCGTGGGCTCCCCCTCAAATTTGACTTTTAAACATAAAAATAAAAAAATCTCATAAAAGTTGAGTGTTTTTTTCTTTCAGTGTATTTTTATCGAAAAGTCCGTCAAATTTCCTACAAGTTTGTTGTTTGAGATCGATAGTTGCGCCATTTACCCTATACATTAGGTTAGTTTCGGGATGAATCGTGAGAGAGAGAATGAGTGATGAGAGAGTGTATGAGAGAGTGAGAGAGACCGTACGGGAGTGCCCGACGGGTTCAGTTTGTTTATGTTTGAAATAAATGTTAAGTATTCAGCCAACACCCAAACGGCTCGGTTCACCAGAACCCCCCGCGTACTGTGTACCGTCTCGATCGCCGCGAAATAAAGAGTTGTACCGCGTATCAACTTGTGTTCTTCTTCGATCCGTGTTGTGAAGAAGTTCGTTGACCCCGTGTGCTCTGGACGAGCTAAAACCCCCCCACAAAATACAGTCCACTAAATTCGAAAGGGCTCGATCCGGAACATTGGTCCTTCGAACCGGATCGAAGTGGCCGGCCCGAAGTGAAAGAACTTTTTGTGTGCGCGCGCGTGTGAAGTGGCCTGTTCGCGGAACAGTGGCCATCGCGATCGGACTGTGCGAGTCCGCGGCAGTTGGCGCCATCGCGCAGTTATTTGCGGCTTTGTGCTGCGTTTTTTATGCTGTCTGCGAGGTGGTGCTGGCTGGAAGAAGCAGCTGGAGCGATCGTGGTCTGCTGGGAGCTGTTCTACGGCGGACGGAAGCTGCGCTGCTGTTTGAAGCTGTTGAACGGGAGTGATTGTGTGTGTGCTGGACGCTGCCCATCTACCGGAGGTTCCTGGAGGAGCTGCAGCGTACCAGGAAGTGTTTGGGTTTGCATGTGGTGCATGAGGTGTGTGTGTGTGCGTTTGTGAGGTGTGTGCCATTTTGGGTGGAGTGAGTGAGAATCTTTTTGGAGCGATTTTTCGAAATAAAGAAGTTTGGATTTTTTACGCAAGAGCGTTTATTTCTTGGGTTGTGGTCTGGGTTTTAATTGCGCAAGCCCTGAATTTTTGGATTGTTCTGGTCTCTGTCGGTCGGTCCACTGCTGGTTCTCCACCTTGGCTGTCTCTCCCCACTGTCAATCGGGTCGCGTAGAACGTTGAGTCGATCGTTTCGGTATTCGCGGTTGCAGTGTTCCGGGTTTTGGCGGTCAACGGGAGTGAAGGTGGTGAAGCATGGACGACTTCAAGGATTTGCTGAAGCAGGAGCGGCAGCTGATCCTGACCATCAATGGTGTTGGAGATTTCGTGGAGGCGTACCAGAGGGCTGAGCATGAGATCTCGATTCGGCTGGACACCCTGGAGGAGGCAATGAGGAAGTTCTTCAAGGTGCGCCGCAAGATCGAAGCCATGATCGACGACGAAGATGAGGATCAAGTTGTTGAAGAGTCGAAGGAGGCTCGGAAGAAGCGGTTGGCTGATCTGGTGGTTCAGCGTGAGATGGAGTACAACAAGGCTCTTCGTGACGTCGAGGAGAGGTACTTCGTGGTGAAGGCAAAGCTGGTCGCACTGCGTCCGGTCAAGGTTGAGCCCACTCCTGGTGCTGACCTGAACGAAACCTGCTTCGATCGGTCGATTTCGCGCATTAAGTTGCCGGACATCAAGCTGCCCAACTTCAGCGGCGAACTGAAGGACTGGATCCCGTTTCGCGACACCTACAAGAGCCTCATCCACTCCAACGTGCAGCTGCCGGACATCGACAAGTTCACCTACTTGAGGTCTGCTCTGCAAGGAGAAGCACAGCTGGAGATTCTGTCGGTAGATTTCTCCGCAGAAGGCTACGACGTGGCTTGGAAGGCACTGGAGAAGAAGTACGACAACCACAAGCTCATCGTGAAGGCGTACCTGGACGCGCTCTTCGACATTGAGCCGCTGCGGAAGGAGAGCTGTGACGGTCTGTCTCACTTGATCAGCGAGTTCGAGACGAACCTCCAGATGCTGAAGAAGCTCGGTGAAGGAACGGAAGCCTGGTCGACGCTCCTGGTCCATATGCTCTGCGCGCGTTTGGATCATGCCACGCTGCGTCTGTGGGAGTCGCACCACAACTCGAAAGCTGTACCGAAGTACGACGTGTTGATCGAGTTTCTGCGTAGTCAGTGTACGGTGCTGCAATCTATCAAGGCCAACCGGCCCAGCGAAGGAGATGGTCGGCAGAACCGCTCGAGAGTCTCGACAGCTCACACGTCCTCGCAGTCACAACGGCGCTGTTTGTTTTGTGAAGAGGCATTTCACATGCCGTTCAATTGCAGCAAGCTGAGGAACATGTCTGTGTCCCAACGAGTGGAGGAAGTGAATCGACGGCGACTGTGCCGAAATTGTTTACATGCTGGTCATTACGCTGACGGATGTTCTCGTGGTTCCTGTTCCCGCTGCGGCGGAAGACATCACACGTTGCTGCACTACGACACGCCGGCCCCTGCTGGCGCTCGACAAGAAAGATCCTCCGTTCCTATTACGCAAAGTCAACCCCACGAAGCTGGACAACAACAACCCACGAGACAGCAAGACCAGACACAGAACATTTCCACCCAACCAACCACAAGTTTCTACTCCGTGATCCAATCCACTTCTCGAAACACTCACCCACCACCACCCACAGACTTTCGTAATACCACCACTCTCAAAGCGGCATCCCTCTCCGCACAAAATGCACCCACACTTTCTCGCCGAGTCCTCATGTCCACGGCTGTAGTTCGCGTCGAAGACCAGTTTGGGAACTTCTCGTTCGCTCGGACACTATTGGATTCGTGTTCCGAGTTCTGCTACATTTCTCACACGTTTTCGAAGAAGCTGAAGTTCCGGACAACACCAGATGTACTGAGAGTACAGGGCATCGGAAACGGTTCAGCGTTGTCGCTCGAGGCCGTACGCGCAAGGATCCAGCCACGGCTGGCTACGATCTCGAGGTTTTCGAAGGAAATGCAGTTCCACGTGCTGGAAAAGATCGCCAACGATCTGCCCGTCACACCGGTTGACGTCAGCCAGATGATGCTCCCCTGTGACATCACTCTCGCTGATCCGCACTTTGGGAAACCTGGTCCCATTGACATGATCATCGGCGCTGAGTTTTTCTTCGATTTGCTGGCGACTGGTCGGCGTAAGATCGTCGAGGACGGTCCGACGCTGCAGGAGACGGTGTTCAGATGGATAGTATCGGGGAAAGTTCCAGCATCGTCACCCAGCATTCCATGCACGGCAACCTACTTCAGCTCAGCGGTTGACCTGAAGGAATTCTACGAACTGAAGGCGAGTCACGCCGACAACCCTGTGAAGGAGTCCACCGGCGAAGAGCTGGTCAAGAAGAAGACGTTGCGAGATACGGATGGAAGCATTGAAGAAGCAGACACGCACGCGGCGAAGAAGTGGATCTCCCACTGCCCAGAGCTGCTCAAGCAGCTCCCGAAGCACCTGAAGGACGAGCGCAGCACGCTCAACACGATCAAGAGCGATCGGGATCAACCGTCGGACGAATCGTTGCAGCAGCTGTGGAGAGTTAGGATGAGTTTGAAGGCGGTCGCGACGAGAAAGGTGCCGCGCTGGATTGGGTTCAGCAACGATTGCGTCGAGAACGGTGCGAGTCTCTACCTGCGCTGCACTGCGCTTGACGGTTCCGTCACGTTTCGACAGCTCATGGTCGAGGCCAAGGTGGCTCCGCTCGAGAACCCAAAGCGCAAGAAGAAGAAGGTCAACATTCCACGGTTGGAGATGTCACCTGGCAAATGGTCAAGGCGTCGGAGAAGGTTACGCGCCCCAACACACAACTGGTGGACGGCGTCATGCGAGTCTGTGTTCGTCTGTCGAACATCTCGCACTGCAAACGGACGCTTCGATCGTGTGAGCTCGAAGATCTGTTCGCTTCCCATCCGGAAAATAATAAAATTAGTTCAAACCACGAATTAAGCACTCGCTAAGTGCGCCCCGACGCTGCTGCGTCACCCATTTTTGAAGTTTATGTTGGTGTTTGTAGTATGTATGTGTGCATGTATGGTATGAAAGAAGAAAGCTCGCTGGACGCTGTATAGCTTCGCTACTCGGTGGACACCTGCCTGTCCGAGCTCAGCGCACAAGGCTCACCTGGTTATGGGATTGCATGTTTGTAAAAGTCGCTAATCACCTCTATCATCGGTAGCACACCCACCCACGCTACCACATCTCACTGGAGGAAGCCTAGGTTCCTGCCAGTCGGTCTCGGCTGCTCGTTCGACAGTGGGCTTGGCCAGCTCACGCGCCGATCGACATCCCGACCACGAAGTTTGAAGTCACCACGCAGTACGAAGTTTGAAGTCATCCCTAACCAGCGAAGAAGAACAACGCCCCCAGAATTCACCTGGTGGGGTAAGTTGTTCCAGTTTACGCACGCTACATACACCTACTACATCAAGTTTTGTTCGAGGCACACCACCAACTCAACCACCGACACCAACGTCCGAAGTCCACCTGCACGAAGATCATCCTCGTCCGCAACAACAGCACAGCGGCGATCACCGCACCGGCAAACAGCACACCGGCGAACGACACACCCCCAGCGTAACATCTTTATGGCCTGCGGGCCCAGCGTCAACGTTACCTGGCTGGGTAAGTTGTTCCGGTTTTACAAAAAATCTCCACTGCATACTACATCGTATCTCTCCCCGAGGAAACCTGCAACAAGAACAACATCAACAAGATGACATACACCCGAAGAAGAAGGAAGGCATCAACCGATGCAACTGCACCCCGTGTGCACTCTGTGGTCGACGTTTGTCCCACCCGAAGAAGAGCATGTTCCGCTGGAGCATCACCCCCCACCCACACCGAAGAAGCGCAGCGCGAGGCTGCACCAGAAGCACGGTTCGCGATCGTGGCACACGGCCACCGGTCTGACGAACGCTGACGACGATCGAAGTCGAGGCTGCAACAGCAGCAAACACACCACCACGTCCGCTACTCGGCGGCGATCCCCACGAGCAGGCTGCACAAGGCAGCACCGAAGCAGCAGATGACCGATCCAGGGAGCAGAATGCAGTTCAACAAGCAGAAAATGCACCGTCGTTGTTGTCCACGATTCACCCAATGATAGCAGCAGAAGTTTGTTTACATCAGCATAGAAGAGAAGATCAATTGATTCTATTGAAATGATGTGAAGCGAAGTTAGCCCTAAGAGTGTTCCATTTTATGTTAGTATTAGTGTAAGAAAGTAGGTAGCGTTCCTTTTCAATTTGTTGAAACCACAGGTTTCAAGGCGGGCGGCATGTTTGAGATCGATAGTTGCGCCATTTACCCTATACATTAGGTTAGTTTCGGGATGAATCGTGAGAGAGAGAATGAGTGATGAGAGAGTGTATGAGAGAGTGAGAGAGACCGTACGGGAGTGCCCGACGGGTTCAGTTTGTTTATGTTTGAAATAAATGTTAAGTATTCAGCCAACACCCAAACGGCTCGGTTCACCAGAACCCCCCGCGTACTGTGTACCGTCTCGATCGCCGCGAAATAAAGAGTTGTACCGCGTATCAACTTGTGTTCTTCTTCGATCCGTGTTGTGAAGAAGTTCGTTGACCCCGTGTGCTCTGGACGAGCTAAAACCCCCCCACAAAATACAGTCCACTAAATTCGAAAGGGCTCGATCCGGTCTTTGACCACTTTTTGATACGATGCAACGGCTTCGAGATACATAAATATTTAAATTCCGAATTACAAAAATATTTAAAACACTTACGCCCTTCTCAAATATCATTATCGTGTGGAACTGGCTCCATATACACAAAAATGGCTTATATAAGCGTAGGATAACATGTCTACAAAGTTTCATTGAAATCGGAGAGGGTCGAGAAAAAAGTACCTGAAAAATTCCTGTTTTGGGCTGGAATTGCTCTATATATTTTTAATTTTTTCCCCTGCCTCGATCATGTTTAGAATCATGGGACAAAAACTTTTTTATATATTGCAACAGTCTAGTTTATGTCTCGAAAATAATTTTGCAACGATTTTTCATTCATTAAATATAATTTGAGCAATTCTCGCTGAAACCGTCCCACTAGATGCACATGTTCTCAAATCGTTACGGCAATGTTCTCATTCGATTCGGCGCACCAAAAAACCATATAAACAACCTTCGAACCAATGAGAATGTCAGCCGTTAGCCAACTGTAAATAAAAACTTGTTTCGAACAATGGATTTTTTCAAAAAAATGCCCTTATTTGAAGAAATGATATCTCCCAAAATACATTACCAAACATCAAAAACTTATATATCGTTGGAAAGGTAATCGCGAGGGCTTTCTATCGCACTTTAACAAACATTTAAAAAATTATGTTTTCAAGGGTAATTTTCAAGGTTTTTGGGAAACTTACCCTTAATTTTGAATTTTGACCGTGTTCGCAACCACTTATCGTTACGGAACCATTTTCATTCGAAATATTGGACGATTTTGCATAAAATCAACTTGAGAAAAGTAGTGTAATGAAATAGTTTTCGTATAGTAATTAGCGGATGAAAGAAATTGGTCAAATTTCAGTTAAAAATAACCAAAGCTCAGACTTCAGAAATGAGCCTTATTTACAGGCAAAACAAAGCAGGATTGTATTTTAGCCGAATGTATAGTTATCTGAGGCAAATCTGGACATATAGGATGAATAGGGACAGCTATTTCAACTTTGCTTTCACTCATCTGATCATATATTTAATTTGTTTATGTAAAAACCAACATAAACAAACAAGTTTCTAAATTTTAAGCTTTTAAGTACTCTGAAAACTAATGTCCTCTCGATTCGCCACATTTCACTGAAGTAATATTTTATGTACAGAATTGGTTTTGGTAAGGTCTGCTTTATTCGAATAACCTCAATCGTGCACAAAAATGTGCAAAGTTGAAATCATTTTTTTTATCAAGTTAAAATTTGGTGGGGCTGTTGATACCATCAAAACAAGCAAAAAACTCGATTTTCGTCCAAATCGGACTACGCGCTTTTATTTGACACCACCACAAAGTTTCGCTTTTTTTTGTAAACAATGTTAAAACCCTTCATTTTCAAACTGCTATATCTCTTAAACCGCAAGCGTTCAGAGTTGAGCCAGAACTCACTAGAAAGATAATTGGACGTAGAATCAATATGTGTTGTTTTTCAATTAAAACTATTTTCAGTGTATTTATGTTGCTCAAATGAAAATTTTTTACTTGGTTTTCATACTGAGAGCAATTAAAATTAAAGTTCAATGAATCCCAAAATATTTTTTTTATGCAGAATAGAGAAGAGTGGGGTAAAGGTAAGCACCTAGTGACAATCATTCTGTCACCGATGACCATAGACTATTTTTGATTCTTTGTATGTACCAAATGGTACCCCTATCACTTGCCTTCAAAACGTAGTACTAGGATGTACCTCAAATCGCTTTTATGTCGAGAACCAGGCAATTACCCTAAAAAATTAAGTGCGTAGCTTTGCCCGTATGTGGGGCAAAGGGATTTTCCACTTTTTTTTTTGTTTTTAAAGTTAATTTTTCATCCAGTTTTCAATTGGGGGTAGTTTTTTTTAACCCCAAATAAAGATAAATTTATCGTAAATTGACTTGTGTCAAATAAAAGCGCGTAGTCCGATTTGGAAGAATATCGAGTTTTTTGCTTGTTTTGATGGTATCATCAGCCCCACCAAATTTTAACTTGACCAAAAAAAAAAAAGATTTCAACTTTGCACATTTTTGTGCACGATTGAGGTTATTCGAATAAAGCAGACCTTACCAAAACCAATTCTGTACATAAAATATTACTTCAGTGAAATGTGGCGAATCGAGATTACAGTCTAAGTAAGGACATTAGTTTTCAGAGTACTTAAAAGCTTAAAATTTAGAAACTTGTTTGTTTATGTTTGTTTTTACATAAACAAATTAAAAATATGATCAGATGAGTGAAAGCAAAGTTGAAATAGCTGTCCCTATTCATCCTATATGTCCAGATTTGCCTCAGATAACTATACATTCGGCTAAAATACAATCCTGCTTTGTTTTGCCTGTAAATAAGGCTCATTTCTGAAGTCTGAGCTTTGGTTATTTTTAACTGAAATTTGACCAATTTCTTTCATCCGCTAATTACTATACGAAAACTATTTCATTACACTACTTTTCTCAAGTTGATTTTATGCAAAATCGTCCAATCTTTCGAATGAAAATGAAAATATCAATGATAACACAAGTATATTCAACAAAAAAACAACAAATTCAACAACCTTTTTATCAAATACCTTAAACAATTAGTTCTATTGATTAATAATGAATACTGTAATTTTCTGTTCTGACGTGTTCACAAAATATTAGACATCTTGCAGAAATTTTAAAAATCTTAACATCTCTATCTTTTTTTGTCATCATCTATCTATTTTTTTTTCTTTTATATTAAAATAAAGTAATATCTTTTCTTAATGAATAATTTTGTACATTTGGCCCGCAAATTCATTTGAGCTTCAAATTTGGCCCGGCATCCAAAAACTTTGAGCACCCCTGGCGTAAAGGCTCGTTTGGATACGTCAAACTCGTGTCTATCTGGATACGTCAAATTCACTTCGACCAGTCTCCCTTTTAGGGTCCCTACACACCAATTTTTTTTTCGCTGAAATTCAAAAAAGTTTTACATTTCAATAAGCGATTCAGTAATTTTTAAATTTTACTGAATTCTCAATCAACTGACAGTAGCCACTTTGACAGATAGTTTATTGAAATTTCAGTACAAGAAACGTCAAATTATTTTGCTGAGAGTTCAATAGTTTTCTTGTGTCAGTTTGACAGAGCATTCGTTAAGGATTCAGCAATCGTTGATGGTATTTCAGTTATCAAAATTTGATTTTGCTTGCCATTAAAAATATTTCCAGTACTGATATTTATACATTAATTTCATCAATCCTTCAAACCTAAAAAAAACAAGTGGTTTACATCGAGGCAATTGTAATTCACAATTTTCTCAAAATCACAATCACAATACAAAATTTAAAAAACACAACACATTTGACAGAGAATTTTCTTTCGGCAGCATACAAACAATAAGTTGAAAGTAACATTTCAGTTCAAAAGATATGCAGTTACTAATTTTTCAGCAATGTTTTTGTTCATTGCCGAATTTAAGCAAAAGTGATGATTACTGAATCGTATTCAGGTATTAATTTTACTGAAATGGCAATCCAAAATTTGCTGTGAATTTTTCACAGTCTTCGCCCCAAATATAAATCGATTTGGTCAAAACAACAATTAGATATCGTGACCAGTGCTGAATATTTCTTGGATCAAAACGTAAAGTGTACCGACATTCACACAATAAACAGAATGACAGAAAAAAAAATGGAAATTTGGGATATCCCTGGCTCGATTCCTTAGCCAAGAATATCCAGGCCAATTCAGAACGTTGAAGTCGCGAAAATGCGTGAGGAAAAACATCGCTTCAGGATTTTGCCGGCAGGTGGCCCAGTAGGGTGGAATCAAGTTATATGGGAAAAATTAAAATTTGCCAAATCAAATCAGCAACATATTTTTTTGGTTCTTTCTTGTGTCCAAAACAACCTCCCAAAATTTGGGAGCGATTGGTTAAACCCCCGATATGTCGATATTTTAGCAACCAATGATCCGATTTTCAATTGAGGTTTTGCAGCGCGACTGTGTTTCAAATGTAGGTGGCGCCAAAATGAGGTTACTTGCCAAAAATCGCATTTCTTTCTGCTGGATTGAAGAACAAAATCGCTTATTTCTCATGATTCCCTGCATCAATCTTAATGAAACTGGTTGCAAAAGACGAGAAAAATTTTTTGCTTTAAAATAATGAACATCATTTTTTGGGCGCGCAAAAATTTGTGACCTTTTTCTTTAAAAAAACATGTTTTGGAACACGAAAAAATGAGTTTCCCCGTATATATCAATGAAATAATCAATTATATAGTGGATAACAGATGTGTTAACGTATATTCAACAATTTTTATTGATTTTTGACAGACTGTCTTGCCAAATACTCCAAATTACTATCTTTTTCTAAATTTACAGTTTTCTCATAGAAAAATCAAACAAATATTGGAAAGTTGTACACCAAATTGTTGGAAATAATTTTTCTCATTCGAATCCGGCATAAGTTTCATAAAAATGTTGATTGTGAAGGAAAAAACACATTTTTTCAAAAAATCATAGGTTTACGCTATTTGTTCATAGGTGGCGACACGCGTCTTTTAGCTTTGCTGCAAATTCTCTATGTTAAAACATGAAACATTCGTGAAATTTTTCGATCTTTTCGAAAAAATTTTTTTGAATATTTTTAAATCAAGACATTTACATTTAAAATGCTAGTCTTGATTTATTTTTTTTCGAAAAGATCGCAAAATTTCCCGAATGTTTCATGTTTTAACATTGAAAATCGGACTAGTAGCTGAGATATCGACATTAGAAAATGGTGGGTTGTTTTGGTGAGACATAGAAAACTTCAATTTTCGTGTTTCTATTTCTTTAGGCCGCTGTATCTCAGCAACCCGAGGTCCAATCTTCAATGTCTCTTAGACAATTTTATAGCAAATTTTCTGAACTTTTTGAAAAAAGTATTTTTTGAAATGGTCATCTATGGTCACTATTTTTAAAATCGAAAAACTACAAATATTTCGCTAAAATCAAACTTTCGGCGGCTATATTTTGAAAACAGAGCCCTTTATCAAAAAATCTGTAAAGTACTTTTCGATTGGAAATTCAATTTTACATTAAAAAATTACATCAAATTTGTTTTTGCATGGAATTTCGATTTTTTTCCAAATATCACTATTTTTTCAAAAATTAACTCGGTTGCAGATTTTTTGACCATGTTTCTCTATGGCTTAAAAGTTTCCGTGTACCAAATTTATTCTCAAAAGTCCTAAACAATACCTACAACTTTGCCGAAGACACCAAATTGATCAGAAAATTCACTCAAAAGTTACAGCTGTTTGAATATTTACGTACCATTTTTGTATGGACAGCAGCCAAAATTGTATGGAGACTTGTGGGTGAACCAATGACACAGAATAGCTTCTTTGGTCATAGGGAAGGCCCCCACAAAGTTTGAGCCAAATCAAAAAATACAAACAAAATCCATTTCCGGTTTTGGTAGAGAATTGCTCATGGGAGTTTGTAATGCACAAAATAGGGTTTTTCCATCCAAACTCCCATATTTAATTCAATCGCTTTTCGCCAATCGGGGGCTCAACCAATCACTCCCAAATTTTGGGAGGTTGTTTTGGACCCCAGAAAGAACCAAAAAAATATGTTGCTGTTTTCGATTCCACCCTAGTGGCCCAGGTCTCGTCCAAATTTGTTCAAGTGTGTTCAGGTGTTCCCTACAACGTTGTCGAAAGGGTGCAAATTGATCCGAGTTGATTTCGATTTTAAGTGTATTTTTTAAAACAAAATGCATTTTTCAAATACTTTCTGTGTACTTCACACATACTTTCAAGAAAATAAGCTGATTTATTTTCTTTGCATTACTAATAACTCATTAGGGTCAACTTGAATCTTCTTGCCAACTTCTTGCCAGCAAAATGCTGAAGCGATATTGCGCAATTCTCACTAACTTGGACTTCGCACTAAATTATTGCTATCTATCGCACTATTGCGACTTGTCAAACTGGCTCGGGAATTTTAATTTTCTCAAAAAATGATCAAAGCGAGCCGATGTTGCTCATCTGTCAATCGCAATTTTAAAGTGCGAATGTCCAGTTTGAAGGAAACTGCGACTGGAAATGTAAATAAACAACTGCTGGTTGCCTAGTTTTTAGAAATTTTATTGTCAAAGGTGCGAGAGAAAAGTGCGGGCCAAATCCAAGTTACAGTGCAAGGATCAATATTTTTCCTCATAAATTTTCGGCTCAATTTTTTCCTAAGATTCCTTGGCCAAAATAATTAGACCCGTTTTTTTTTGTTCAGAGACAAAAACGAGAAATAGCTACTTTTTTCATTAAAACTGCGGTAATTCGAAAATTTAAGCGATGGTCTATACTTTTTTGGGTACAAATGATAGGCTAGTTTTTTTGATACTAAACTATTTTTCCCTAATAGCTCATTTGCATCCAAGAGAGCTCAAATCGGTTGAAACGGCTCGGAGGTATTTTTTTTTTGAAAATGGTTGTTTTGCGAAATTTTACGAAAATTACTATGTTTGAGGCCACTCTAGCACGGCGGCATAGGTTACCCTGATGGCCAAACAAAAAAAAATCGTATCAAATTATTTTGAATAAGAAGCTGCCATAAAAAAATTTAGCCGGTTCGGAGTCGGAGCCCGATTGCGAGTCCATAGTTTGAAATTAAATTTTTCATACAAAATATATAAGAAGATTCAAATAAAATTTGCATGCATATTTACAAATTAAAGTTTCATGATTTAAATGTTTCATTTAACTTTATCTAGATGATATTTTATTTTATAAATCAACAGAGCTTCAACAGCTAAAAATAAATAACTTTTTGTCATGCTTATATTTCTCCACTCTAGGTTGAAAGGTTGGATCCTAGAAGCTTTATTAAATTCCATAGTTCAACCAACTCCTTCAATTCCAGCAACCCACCGGTATCCCCTTTCACACACACCTACACACACAGGCTTCCATAAATTTGGAACGCAAAAGGACTCACTGGTGGAATGAAACTTTAATATTAAATTTTACGATACATTAGCCCGGCGGAGCAACCTTCCACGATGGCAGCATCCTCACGTAGCATGCATCGAGGCAAACCTCCTCCGGTCCTAAACTCAGTTTATTCGCCGCTTTTCATAGAGCTTGGTGTCTTCAAGTCCCGTATGCAACGTCCACTGAACAAAAATCGGTGTATTTTTCTAAAGTTCATTGCTGATCAATCTTGAACGTGTTGGAAATAGTTTCACAAATTAGTGAATTTGTTGATGGTAATCCTTTTATTCCTTCCACTACCGTGGTCCACTTCATGTGCCCCTGTAAATAAACAGGCCAGGGCGTACACACAACAAGTTGGTTTTCCCCTGGGCCGCAGGACTTTCGACCAAAGCAAAGCTTCCCCTCCCCCTTCTCGTTTCGGGCATGAGCGAGTCGGAGATCCGCCTCCGTCTCACACACATCCTTTTTACCCTTGGTTAATCGAGCGCCCGGAACTGGTCTGCGAGCGTCGCCAGTGACGTGGTTTGAAGCTCCAGCTGTGCCGAAATTAGGCTTACTCCGAGAAACTTAATGAACAATTTTCACATTCAGCAAAGCGTAACGGCTCACGAAATAAGGGTCAGCTAGGTAGGTTTGTCGAAATTACCAAGGTAAGTAGTTTTGCAGAACGAGTCAGGACATTATTTTCGGTATCGTTACAGGTTTAAGGAAATAAATTTTCTGTAAGCATTTTAGATATTTAGGATTTGACATTTTACTCTTACTTCTTACTTCTTACTTCTTACTTCTTACTTCTTACTTCTTACTTCTTACTTCTTACTTCTTCAAGCCTGTTTGACAGCCGGGGTTTCATAACCCCTACTTTTTCGCTCCACCAATGGCATAACCGGCTGCAGCAGCTGCATCTCCAGCAACGATCTCGTTCGTTCTTTGCTTCCTTGAAACATTACGTGAATGGGGTGGAACTGCTACTATTTGGCAGCCGGGGGTAGGGTAAAGCAGTCCATTGTGGGCCTCGGCAGATGAGTTACGATTCTGCCATAAAGAGTCTTTATAGCTGTCAGATTTCGGCAGTGTTCAATGATAAGCCTGATACCCTAGAATAAAAAGGGAAGGGACGGGTAAAACGGCAATTTGGCACTGCAACTGCAAGTTCGTGCCTATTCCACGTGAGTGTATCTGTGCATGTGTGCGTGTGTTGTGTACACAACACACTACCCACACTGCAGCACTACAAACACTGGCACAATTCACGCTGGAACGACACACTCCATTTCGCTGGAATTATGATTGGGAAAAATTTATAGATTCACTGTGCACAGTGGGAAGTTTCGCTCACGAGGTCTTTCGAAAGTGAAAAGAATCAAAGTGGGGAGAGAGGATGGGGGAAGGATGTATGTGGTTTGTGGGCGGTGTGGTGTGTTGGGGTGGAGTTGGGTGAAGATTTTCTGGAAAGTTGTACACAATACAGGGCTCTCCACGGGACTGCTGCTGCCTGCAAGCTCGGAGGAGCTCGTGTTTTTCCAGTTTAGTTATGGGCGGCTTGTGGCCAGAACTTTCAACTGTTGTTCATTAACAAATATTTTGTGGCTTTGCAGCCGAGTGCCGGGTGCAGATTTGAAGTGGGAAGCTTTTTGTGACAGTGCACAAGTACACACACGGTAAATGTGACTGTAATTATTGTGAAATAGGACGACGACTCCCCTGGTGAAGGCATAAAGAAATGTTTTTATAACAAATTTGTTCTGTTCTTTAGTCTAACAATTATGGAAAGTTTATAGATCTTATAGAGATTGGTCTTGGTCTTGGTCTTGGTCTTGGTCTTGGTCTTGGTCTTGGTCTTGGTCTTGGTCTTGGTCTTGGTCTTGGTCTTGGTCTTGGTCTTGGTCTTGGTCTTGGTCTTGGTCTTGGTCTTGGTCTTGGTCTTGGTCTTGGTCTTGGTCTTGGTCTTGGTCTTGGTCTTGGTCTTGGTCTTGGTCTTGGTCTTGGCCTTCCTCATGCCCTTGCAAGAGTCTCTTTGACACCAAATTTCTTTCTCTGAATAATGCTGTACGTCTTTTTAATTCGACTTTTCTGTGTATTTATTTTTAGTTTGAATGATACTTTGGCAATATTCCTATTTCAAAAGCAGCAATTTTGCATTAAGTGGTTTTACATGCAATTAAAAAAACAAAAAAAAAATACAGATTTTTGTATGAGCAGCCTTAAATGTCATACAAACAGCGAAATTTTAGGTTATGATTAGGACTTTTCAGCATATTTTGCGCTAGAAAACAGGTACCGTAAACCGGGGTGACTTTGATAGGATTTCAATTTGTTTTTGGAATATTTGCCAACAGGTAAGGTTTTTCTCAAGATTAGACACAAAGACACAAAGTCCACAAAGTCCATGCACTATTTTGGAAAAAAGTTTTCTCAACAGCGTTTAGAAAAATAGTTACGTTAAAAATTCTTAGTTTAAATTACGGGGTGACTTTGATAGTCATAGTTTTTCTTGTTAAAAACATATTTAAGATGTTCAAACTTTATTTGTACGTTAAATGTACCATCACCAAGAGAGCTGATGTAGTTTTTAAGAAAAAAAAATCAATTTTTATATTTAGTTAACTAAGTTTATAAGCTTTTTAACAAAATACATATAAATTTCACGTAAAATTGTTAAAAGTCGGAATTTTGCCTGAAATTTGTTAAAACTAGTTTTGTTTGTAAAATTATCGATTAATATTGCATTTTATACTGAATTCGAAGCACGAATCACAGGTTTTCACATTTTACATGAAATTTGTTCAACTGAAATTGCCTATAAATTTGTAGATTTTTTTTATATTGTTTTTCAAAAACAAGTATTATTTATTATTTACAAACTTATTTAACCTTCCCCTAGTGGAAAATTGCCCAAAGAATCCGAGAAAATCATGACACTTTGAGAAGTTTAAAATAATGTCTTTCATCAAAATTTTCTTAACTATAGTTAACTTACTTTTAAAACTTTTCAAATTTTATGAAAAGTTTTTCTTGAGGTACTTTGAACACTTTTCTATCACGGTCAGTATGATTCTATACCATTCCGTACGTTTTTTAATTGTACTTTTCATTTTGCGGAAAAATCGCAAACCTATCAAAGTCACCCCGTTTTACGGTATCAAAGATCGAAAATCTTACTTACCTAAATTTTAAAATCAATCAAAGATGCAATCTCAAATTTGCAATAAAAATTAATTTAATTTTTTTTTCAAATGCATCTTTCTGAAGAGTCAATGATATGGATATTATATAGAAGTATTTTTCACGAAATTAAAGCCCCCTCACCCCACAGAAAATATTTTTTGAAAGATGTGTAAATTTCCCACAATATTTTTTGACTTTCTTAACAGGATGGCTGGTTGATAATTTTGTGAAAAATGAGTTTCTCTCAGTGTCACCAAATAAGCGCTCACTTTTCAACGGTATCTCGGAAACACTGGTTTGATTTTAAATGATAACTAGGCTTAGTGATTTTTCACGCTCGAAAATTGCAAATTTCACGGGGACCACAATTTCAAAACACCAAATTTCACGCAAATTTCGCGGAACGTAAAAAATGTTAAAATAACTCTGAAAATCCTATGTTTAAATCACAGAAATTACTTTTTATGCTTCATTATATATTATTCTTCAATAAACTAAACAAAAATTTGAACTTGACACAAAAAAAAATCTCCAATTTTGAAACAAAATGTAGGGCACGCGTATACTCATTTACTGAACTGCTTTATTAACATTCGACTAATAAAGCTAAAAAGTGTTCGCTTATTTGTTTCTGTTATGAATTTTATATCAAAGCAAGATTTAACAATCTTGTCCAGCCAAAATTAAACATATTTTTATGGTTTTTAGCCTTGTTTTTAGCTCACTTTTCACTAAATTTGAAATCAATTTGCAAAATGATATATTTTTTAAACAACATTCAAATTTTTATTCTAAATGAGAAAAGAAAACAAAAAAGGAGTATTTTTTAACTTTCACGGGAATCATCCACCCAAATAAACAAATATCGTTAAACTTAAACAGGACTCAGAAAAATAAATAAATGTTTTAATATGTGATTTCAAAGACAAAAAATACTCTTAATTTTATTCTGAATAAAACAAAGTTTGATTTTAATCTTTTCGAAATTGAACCTTTCAAATAGCAACAGCGAAAGAAAATATAACTAAATTTAGTTAGGGGAACTATACCCTTTCTCAGCCTATTTCTATTATCGGCTTATCAGCACTTTGATCATGAATTACAGCTTTCATAAAGTATTTTTGAATGTTCCAAAGTAATAAATAGCTCAAATAAAAGTGAGCAAGCAACTCTCAATCGTTGATACATCTGAAAATAATGATTTAATAGCGGAAATCGGCAAAAGTGATGAGAATTGGTCGAACGGCTTAGAGTGATTAAAATGGGTATATTTCCCCTAGTTTCTAAAAAAACTAAAAAATCTGAACATTAAATGTTGAAAAAAAATACAACAACTTGACATTTTATTCAAGCTTTTTGATCAAAAACTAATAAAATTTAATTAAATATTCGTTATGGATGTAAAATTTATTACATTGTCTTTGAAAAAATATATTTTAGAAAATTAATAACATTAAGGAATTTCACGCCGTCCACGAAATCGTCAAAAATCACTAACTCAATATTAGTTATTAAACCTCGCTTAATTCTACGGTAGTTCAAACTAAATTTTTAATTCCTATTTGAGTTTGATAAATTATTTTGAGAAAAATCGTTACATTTTCACACAAACATAAAATTTCACGGGATTTCGCGGAAAAAGCCAAATTTCGCGAATTTCACGCTGTCCGCGAAATCGTGAAATTTCACTAACCCTAATGATAACAAATGAAACTATTGCGAAATTTTCTGTTTTTTGCAGTAAACAAAATTTAAATGTATACAAAATTTTCGATGTTTTCAAAAAATCATCAATTTTTCATCGGAATAGTTGACATTTTAGCCCCTAAAACATATAGAAAAAGCGAAATAAAAAAATACGTTTTTCAGGATTTTTACTTTTAGTGATTAAACAACAAATAAAAATTTCTGTTTGTTGGCGAAGTTCTAGAAAAAAATGCAAAAATCCAAAGAGGACCGATTGTTCTTGCCAATTTCTTTAGAAATTTACAGTATTCCATGACTTTTTTTAAATTTATCACAGATTTCATACAGCTCCAGTAGCACGATCGCGATTTACCTCCGACTTCGTTTT
This sequence comes from Culex pipiens pallens, assembly GCF_016801865.2. Taxonomy (NCBI): domain Eukaryota; kingdom Metazoa; phylum Arthropoda; class Insecta; order Diptera; family Culicidae; genus Culex; species Culex pipiens. The sequence continues at coordinate 113,799,770 of NC_068939.1, forward strand.
GGGCTAAGACAGCGCGTTTTCAAGATATGCAGCGGGCTATAATTTAATTTCAGTGCTCGGGCGATGAAAACACGAGTTCAGTTCACAAGTTGCTCGGTATGCTACACGTATAGATAAATTCAGCACGGTAAATCAACATTAACTAATACTATTAGTAGAAGTGGAGCAGCATCACACATTCCCCCCTCTCCTGCTTACTTTGCAATGGTTGGGGGGTGGGTGGTGGTGGGGATTGCTTTCGCATGCAAGGAAAGCTGCTTAACGAGCGTGCTTTCATGAAGCGTTGTCTCTGCTTGAGATGCACGTCGTGTAGACATTTTCAATTTTCCAACGTGCAGGTTTGAACAGCTGGAAGTTCAGCTACTCTGCAGGCGGGTGAACATGACAGCGAAAGGGTTGATATTTACTCAGAGTTACGTTATTGAATAAAAAATATTCCTTGCCTCACTGGCAAATTTCTATGCACTTCTTAAAATACAATCAATTTATGATTGCTGGAACTATTATCGCTGCAATAACTTTGAAAAGCAGTTTAGAACGCAGTTACCGGAAATGTTGCATAATTGATGCATAATTAAGCAAGGGAGTACTTAAAGGGGAGGGCGAATCATATGCAATAGAAGCAGTCTCAAATGAACCAAGTATTACAGTTTTCACTATTGAAACTCAAATTTTATGTTGAGTTTTTAGATAATTAAACTTATAGTACAAAATTTTCACCTTTGAGGTGTAAAAAAAAAGTTCATATTTCCAAAGTTAAATTATTTAAATAACAATGCAATAAAAAAAATGTACATCGTACCATAAATATTTTGAAATCTGCTGCAAATCAAGTGTTTATTTAAACTGACGGTAACATTCTAAGCATGCAACGAAACGCAGTCAAGTCTGAATGATTGAAAGACTTGCTTCAAAGTACTCGACGAATTGACTTATTTGATCCAAATTTGTTTTGGTTTCTTTTTCCACCCTATAAAAAGTCACCAAATCCAATATCCCAAAAACCGTGGCAACATTCTACCCTGAAGAGAACCAAAAAACAGCACAGCACAGATCGGCACTCGGAAAGCAATGTGAACAAACAAAACACGCAATACATAGGGGAAATTCTCGTATGTTTGACAGGTTAAACACTCGCTCCTTACTCCATCCAATTTGCTGATTTTTACTATTTAAACAACAAACTTTGCAAAACTTTTGATTGAAACTTGCTTGCTCAATTCTTATTGAGCTTGAACATTTTTTCAATGAGCTGTAATTTAATGTCAAAGTGTTGATATGGCAACATTAGAGGCACGCTGGAATTAGATGCTGTTCCCCTACATGGAGAGCACACTCCCTAGAACCAAATAAAACGTCGTGTCCTGGATACCTTAAGGAAGGAGCGCCGCCTGGAAAGCGTCGCGTACTCGACGAAATATGCAATAACTCTCAACGCCATACTCTGGTGCTTCACCAGCTTAAGCCCGGCCCCGCAAGAAGGGAAAAGTATACGATATAAAAATATTTTCGCACATTACTTAAATGTTCAGTTTTTGCACAACAGCAGCAGCGTCGTGTGCCATTCCTGCCATCGTCGTCGACCTTGTCGTTGGCGCTTCTGGCACTAGTTAGGGTGATTCACCATTTGTTTGTCTAAACCAGGGGGTAGCGAAGAAGCCGCCATCTTGGAAGTTCAGATAACAAACACTCAGAATCAGTATTATTCATATTACTTTGGTAACACGAAGTGTGTTATCCTGGTTGAACTCAAAAGTCCCATGCAAATGTGTAAAAGCAAACTGGAAAATGTGTAATGCCGATTCTGAGTGTACGGGCGCACTGTTTTGTCGACCAAAAGAAAAAAAGCAAAAAAAGGTAAACAGAAAAATCACTTTTTTCGATATGAATTTTCAGCCAATATTGGGATGGAATCTACAAGAATATGATAGAATTTGCCATCAGCAACACAATTCACGTGTTTTTTTCAGGAATTTATCGTTTAAATTGCGGAAAATTTGAAAATCAAAAACACAAACAATGATTTGTTATGGGCTACCATTTGACAGCTAGTGCTTTTGTTGTGGGCTCTCATTTGACAACCGTGCTAATGTCGACTGTTGTCAGTTTGCTTTGGTCGGAATAGGGTTGCCATCCCCCCGGTCTAAACATAAGATGAACTCATGCCAAATATGATCCCCTTTGAGCTTTGGGGTCCAAAAAATATTAAAAATCTTTAAATTGCTCTCATTTGCGTAAAACTTGATCAGTTTCAATTCTCTTAGTTGCTTTCGAAAGGTCTTTTGAAACACTTCAAAATGTGCCATAAAGATCCGGGATTGGTTTAACTTTTTCTCATTCTCTGCCAACTCACACGAAATCGGAAAAAAAGTTTCCCCACCTCTATTCGGTTGGAGTGAAACATTTTCGTAAGGGGTAATTTAGGTCCCTGATCAAGTATCCGAGGTCCATTTTTCGATATCTCGTGACGGAGGGGTTGTACTTCCCCCTTCAATTTTGAACATTCTAAAAGACGTGTTTTTCAACAATTTGCAGCCTGTAAATGGTGATGATTTGGAAATATAAAAGTAAGAAAGATCATGGTTTTTGTTCTTCTTCAATATACATTAACTGTTATCCCAAGTAAGATTTTTAAACCAACTAGCCACCACCAAGTTTTATTGAGGTTTTTTGGTAGCATCTTGATTGCTTATTAGTTTTATTTCGGCATTCTATGACTCGGACCCAAATCCTGGTGACAATAAAAGCTAAATAGCTTTTAGTCAAGTTTAAAAAAAGTTTTATGAGATTCTTGAAAACCCGATGGCAATGCTATACCAAACGGTTTTATTGCATGCTTCTTTAAAACCAATGGTGTTGTAGCTGTCAAGTGCCATCAAGCATGCAAAAGCTTGCTAAAAACCATAAGCCTCCAAAAAGCATTTATTGCGGCCAAATATCAATGCATGAATATGGCGCTAAACGCGTTATTCGGTTAGATGTGATTTGTCGCCATGTTCGTAGAAAAAATAGAAAAAGCAATAAATTTGTTTGAAATTTTATCAAAACACTCATTTATGCTAAATTTTAACATAATTAGCATAGCCATAGAAGTTAAAAAATATTCATGAAAAATTAAAATTACAAAAGAATTGTTTTTGATGAAGCGAGTTGATTTTTTTAGCTCTCTCTCCCTCACATTAATCGATAAATTTCAACCGCAGCTGAAAATGAGCTGCCAATTGCTTTTAAATTATTTTAATTACCTCCAATATCTATTATTTGTTTATTGCCATTTTGCATCATTTGCAAGACGAAGGCTTATTTTTGCGAGAATAAAACCTGTTTCGCATGAGACATTTGAAAACGTATGAAATGTATTTTTTCCATTACTCCTGACTAGGTTTTAACAAAGGTTTTATTAAGGCTTTGAGGAGGTTGTTAAAATTCAGTAGTAAAGCCCCTATACATTCATCAAATCAAACCATCCACATTAACGACCCCCAGGTCTTCTATTGCAAGTTTCTGCTCGTTCCTAGGAGTCCGAAGGCTTGAATGGGGAGAGCACCCAAACCTCTTTCTACTCCAAGAAACCTTCTACCCCAGGGTTCGAACTGACGACCTTTGGATTGCGAGTTCAGCCGCTGCCAGTGATTCCACCGGAGCAGACTTGACTTGGTGTGATGTTTGTCTTTAAAGCTGGGAGACGACTCCCACACCTGGAATGACTTAACGGCCTAACAACAACCAAGGCCGGGACCGACGTTTTACTTCCCCATCCGATGGAAGGTTGGAGATGGGAATCGAACCCATGATCATCCGCTTACGAAGCGGACAGCGTAACCATTCGGCTGAGACTGTTGCCTATTCTTATACTCTCATGAAGGTCCTATAAATAGGCCGTTAAATCTTTTTCCGGAGGTCCTTTTGGGTTCTGAGAGGAGATTATCGGGGTTTTACGTCTGAGTGGATTTAATGTTGGTTTTGACAGATAGGTTTTATAGCGGTTGTAACAGCTACGATAAAGCCTAAAATATTACTTGGAATGTTTTCTCTTTTGTATAATTATATTATTGATAACTTTGAAATCAGTGTTCTACATTGCAAGAAATGTTCTTTGTAAAATTTGAGTTTGTTAGTTTTTATTGTTCAAAAAAAATGTTTTCAGTTTATTTAAAATTATGATTATGCAGCAATTCCCTACGAAAATAGTATGATTCAAAAAAAAAGACCGATAGGGCTCAAAATATTTCTTGGCCGAAATAATGATACCCTGTTTTTTGTTTGGCCATTAGGGTGACCTACGCCTTGTTAGGGTGGTCCGAAAGATTGCCATTTTCGTCAATTTTATTTTCGCGCCACTTCTGGAGTAGCAACTGCGGGTGTGCACCTATGCTTAATTTTATTTTCGCGCCACTTCAATCGATTTTAGCTGTCTTGAACGCAAATAAAAGGTTTTTAGATAAGCTTTTGAGGAAAAATACTTTGAAGTTTAAAAATCTAGTTAAAAAATACCGAGAAAATAAAGAAAACGTAAAAAAAAAACAACTTTTTACACTAAACTGCGACAACTTTTAAATTTGAGCGATGACCTATACTTTTTTGGGTTCAAAAAGTTTCTTCTTTCGGAAACTGTGGGGTAACTTGTTTTCTTACAACCATATTAAACCCTTATGACCAATATTGACAGAATTATTACAGAATAGTTAAGGCACAATAACAGATATTCTACTAACAAATTGTTGTAAAATTATCTCAATATTAGTTTAAGGAAGTCAAGATTGAATTAAAAAAATAACTCTATAAAATGGAGTGAACAGTCTGCAAATGTTTCCACAAGTATTTTTCAACAATGTTTTTTGGTTTTGGTTATAATTATTTTTCCGCCTCTCGGGTTTCAAACAATGTTTTGAATTGGGCAGGAGTGAAGGTAAAGGAATGGTTACGCTGTCCGGTTTGTAAGCGGATGATCATGGGTTCGATTCCCATCTGCTCCATCCTTCTATCGGATGAGGAAGTAAAACGTCAGTCCCGGCCTCGGTTGTTGTCAGGCCGATTAGTCAGGTGTGGGAGTCCACTCCTTGCTATAAAGACAAACATCAAACCAAGCCTGCTCCGGTGGAATCGCTGGCGGCGGTTGGACTCGCAATCTAAAGGTCGTCAGTTCGAACCCTGGGGAAGGTTTCTTGGAGTAGAAAGAGGTTTGGATGCTCTCCCCATTTAAGTATTCGGACTCCTAGGTTCAAGCAGAAACTTGCAATAGAGACTACAAAAGACCTGGGAATGTTGATGGTTTGATTTGAAGGGAGAAGACAAATATTGTTTTAAATTTTGTGATGGGAATAATAAGAGTTATTTTTTTTTATTCCGGTTTTTTACGTCCAATCAATTATTATTTTAAGAATGCAAATTTGCACAGCTTGCCAAACCAAAATAATTATACCCAATCAGTCGCTGCGAAAACCAGAGTATTAACAAATACTTGAATACTGGAAAATTAAACCACCCGATCACCCTAACGTCACATCCCGTATAGCTCAGCGTGGCATCTAAAGTTGCTTGAAAAAGTCCCGGTTGAAAAGCACTTGCACAACAACATAGCTCAGCAGAGAGAGCCAGCGAAAATGTAGTCGCTAAATATTGCCAAAGTTTGGCGAAACTCTGCTGCTGCTGCTCCCGCGTATAATACATTAGTTTTAGCGACTTAGCCTTGGCGGACTGCCTTGCCTTGCTGGTGTCCCCGATGGTGCCGAAATGAACCGTTGTTTACGAGCTGTCGCCGGTTCGGGTTGGACAGCTGGTGCAATAAATGGAACCCCTCGCCAAAGTGAAGATTTAGTAAAGTTTTTGAGTGGGGAAATGTTGAACGTTGATCGATATTGGCACACACACAAGTTAAAAGCTGCAATCTCCAGGGGAAAATCATTTAAAGCCCAGAAATTGACCCAACTTCAATTGACAGTGTGGGTCGCCCCTTGTGGGAAGCACCAGGGTAATTTTGGTTTGAGTTGTTGTTTCTGCCAAGTCCATAATCCGATTAGGCACAAAGGTAGACCTGGAGCTAAAGATTTCTTGTTTATTCTCATGTGAGACACCCACAGCTTTGTTCCTTTACGCCCAATAGGATGGGTAACGAAAGAGATTGTGGTTGGAGAACAACTTGTAATCTGAGCTATGAATGCTCGGAAGCGTTTTCAATTGGGATTTGTTTGCAAAATACTATGTTCTTTTGCTCTCTACTAGGCGGTATCAATAGAGCTTCTAGGTATAAAAGTAATATACACTCAATTGGAATTTGTGATGGCAATTGGTTTTTATACAGTCGATCGAGAAGGAATTCTTCTCTGGATTAATTTCCTAAACTATAAATCTTACAAAGGTTACTATAAATACATACAAAGCAAGGTAATACGCCACGTTTTGAAAACTTCTAGGCACTTCTAGGAACCTCTTTTGTAAAGGAAATTTTCCACCTGGCCGACCACATCAACAAACGATGATAGCACTCCAAACGGCAACCCCATTATGATGAGTAAGTACTCTTCACCCCTTTCTCTTGCTTTGAAGTTCCACCCGACCATGAGATGTCAACAATGTCGGTCGATTCCGTGGGAAATTCATTATTCGTTAATTATTCCGAGTCCCTTAACACAGCGCAATATCTTGCAGTGCTCGGGCTCGGAATTTTGCATTTACATTTGGGGCAATTATTTGCTATTTCCCAGGGAGCTAAGGACAAATTAAAAATCAACCTCCGTTCCGGGCGTTTCCCCTTCCCCTCCTCACTTGGCAAACAGAACCAACGGTTACTTACCTCTAATCAGCTCCCGGCTCTGGGGCTTCCGCAGCAGCATATATTCGCCGTCCTCGCGCTTCCAGGTGACACGGGGCGTGGGATGGCCCACCGCCTTGCACACGATCGTCGCGTCCTCGCCCTCCTGCACGGCGATATCTGCCGACGACTCCTCGTTGATTATGTCCGGGGGGACTGAAAATGAAAGGAAAACAGATTCTAAATGGTGAAACAAGAAATAAAGCGACACCGTAAGACGACACTGCCAGGATGACGGTGGCAGATTCTTGAGGTGGAAGGAGCGAGAGCTTTGTTGAAATTTTGCAGTCTTTGAATGTCTTAAGACAACCACCGAGGTACCTAAGGCCTTTCAGAGACAAGTGGGCAATCTTTGCAGATAATGTTCTGAAATTACAGAAGAATTTAAAACAGAAAAAAACAGAATAAAAAGACAACGGAACAACAGAACAACAGAACAACAGAATAACAGAACAACAGAACAACAGAACAACAGATCAACAGATCAACAGATCAACAGAAAAACAGAACAACAGAACAACATAACAACAGAACAACAGAACAACAGAACAACAGAACAACAGAACAACAGAATAACAGAACAACAGACCAACAGAACAACATAACAATAAAACGATAGAACAACAGAACAACATAACAACAGAACAACAGAACAACAGAACAACAGAACAACAGAACAACAGAACAACAGAACAACAGATCAACAGATCAACAGAACAACAGAACAACAGAACAACAGAACAACAGAACAACAGAACAATAAAACGATAGAAAATTGGAATAACAGAACAATTTAAAAACAGAACAGAAGAACATCACAAATGATTCACGTCTGAATGTAAGAAGCACTAGAAACGACATTAATCGAGTTTCCGAAAGGACCTCGTTTCAAAAAGGGCTGCGGACGAAAAGCTCTGTAATTACTTCTACACCTTGCGAAAATAATTACAACGACTGCTCCGCTGGTTAAATATTGTATCTTAATCTTTGTCGGTGTTTTATCGGGATGCATTTTTATGGAGCTTCTTCCACCCCCTTCCGTCGGGGCTGCCCATCGATGGAGCGGCGGGGAACTTTTACCGCTTCCCGTTTGCTTCATTGTCTGGGAAAGCTTTCCAGTCGTGCAAGTACGTGCATTCGCCCGTTACCGTCATTGTACATTTTGTGTCTTAATGTTTTTTGCTTTTTGTGTGCGCAAATTGAATTTTCTTCTTTGTTGGGATGACGCTGAAAAAGTGGTGGTCATTTGCTACGAAGAACGAAGGTGCGTTTTTGCAACTGAAGCTGTTTTCTTTGAAGACTTTTGAGAAATGAATCCATTGTGTTGCAAACAAGGTTGATTGAATTAATTAGTAAATTGATCTGAATTTTGATTAAGATTTCTTAGCAACACTGCTTCGGAGATAATGATAATTAAGCCAATATCTTTTTTTTTTAAGTTTTAAAGTTTTCAACTTTTCCACTTTCAACTTTTCTACTATTTTACTCTTCTACTTTTCTGCTTTTCAATTTTTCTACTATTTTACTCTTCTACCTTTCTACTTTTCTACTTTTCAACTTTTCAACTTTTCAACTTTTCAACTTTTCAACTTTTCAACTTTTCAACTTTTCTACTTTTCTACTTTTCTACTTTTCTACTTTTCTACTTTTCTACTTTTCTACTTTTCTACTTTTCTACTTTTCTACTTTTCTACTTTTCTACTTTTCTACTTTTCTACTTTTCTACTTTTCTACTTTTCTACTTTTCTACTTTTCTACTTTTTCAAATGTTAAATGTTTTAATGTTTTAATGTTTTAATGTTTTAATGTTTTAATGTTTTAATGTTTTAATGTTTTAATGTTTTAATGTTTTAATGTTTTAATGTTTTAATGTTTTAATGTTTAAATGTTTTAATGTTTTAATGTTTTAATGTTTTAATGTTTTAATGTTTTAATGTTTTAATGTTTTAATGTTTTAATGTTTTAATGTTTTAATGTTTTAATGTTTTAATGTTTTAATGTTTTAATGTTTTAATGTTTTAATGTTTTAATGTTTTAATGTTTTAATGTTTTAATGTTTTAATGTTTTAATGTTTTAATGTTTTAATGTTTTAATGTTTTAATGTTTTAATGTTTTAATGTTTTAATGTTTTAATGTTTTAATGTTTTAATGTTTTAATGTTTTAATGTTTTAATGTTTTAATGTTTTAATGTTTTAATGTTTTAATGTTTTAATGTTTTAATGTTTTAATGTTTTTATGTTTTTATGTTTTTATGTTTTTATGTTTTTATGTTTTAATGTTTTAATGTTTTAATGTTTTAATGTTTTAATGTTTTAATGTTTTAATGTTTTAATGTTTTAATGTTTTAATGTTTTAATGTTTTAATGTTTTAATGTTTTAATGTTTTAATGTTTTAATGTTTTAATGTTTTAATGTTTTAATGTTTTAATGTTTTAATGTTTTAATGTTTTAATGTTTTAATGTTTTAATGTTTTAATGTTTTAATGTTTTAATGTTTTAATGTTTTAATGTTTTAATGTTTTAATGTTTTAATGTTTTAATGTTTTAATGTTTTAATGTTTTAATGTTTTAATGTTTTAATGTTTTAATGTTTTAATGTTTTAATGTTTTAATGTTTTAATGTTTTAATGTTTTAATGTTTTAATGTTTTAATGTTTTAATGTTTTAATGTTTTAATGTTTTAATGTTTTAATGTTTTAATGTTTTAATGTTTTAATGTTTTAATGTTTTAATGTTTTAATGTTTTAATGTTTTAATGTTTTAATGTTTTAATGTTTTAATGTTTTAATGTTTTAATGTTTTAATGATTTAATGTTTTAATATTTTGAAATCATTTATTTGAATCATGAATCCTTTTTGAAGGTATTTTCAAACTTCCTTTTAAATCTACTAAAGAATCTAGTTGAGTGCTAATGGTTTTGGAAGATTTTTTTTATTTGTAAAACCCAATTTTTTTTTCCTATCCCTCTTCAAAAAGCCCACCAAAGCACCCGTTAATGACGAGGGTAATTCCAAATTCACAAAGCGCTTCGAATCCGTAGCATAAATAATTTTCCGCCACGGCAGTGATGTCCGCTGTGACTGAACTTTTGACTTCTGTCAACGCAAAAAAAAGAGAATGAAAAAAAATCTCGCCCCCATTTAGTTCCCAAATCAGCCTGCAATGAGTGGGTGGAGCTGCCGGTTTTGGGCCGGATGCAAAAGCGACATCAAGTGAACTTTGTAATGAAGTTTGCGAAAATTGCCCTCACGGCTTAATTACGAGCACGAGGGTTTTGGGGCCCGGTTCAGCAATTCGTGGGGCGGAAACTTTTACCCGAAACCAATCGGGGTTGGCATCAATTATTCATGCTCGGTGGAAAAGCGGCCTTTCTCTTGGAAAGAAATGCTGCAGCGTCGTCCCACGCAGATGATTGAAGTCGCCCAGTGAATCGAAAATCGAACATTCTGAACTTGGAAGGTTTGGCCACGAGATTCGGCGTCGAAGTGGTGGTGAACGCAAATAGCGTGCTCTTGTGGGTGGTGGTCAGATTTGTGGACCATAATCTGGATGTAATGACAGCCAGCGAGTAGATTGTACGCCATTTGTTGTGTGCCGTACGTGGACTGCGTGCGAAATAATGCACGACAATGTGTTTGGTCATGGACACTGGTATTATTGGGGGGCGCTTGGGGTTAAACGGTTTGTGACAATTGTTACAAAAGAACACCAAAACAGTATAGCATAGCAAGTTGAAAATACAGATTCTATGAACCAACTCAAGTTTCACAGAATCAACAGTGGAGGAAGGATGCGTGGACAAACCGTTCGCTCCTGGTTTTTTTACAGATATAGTAGGGGGATGGCGTCGCTATTTATAGACCACGTTTTCCACTTTGATTCCATCAATAGGACGCCGTCTATTTTTAGACGATGACTCAGCACTTTTCCACTCTTGCACTTAAAAACCAGAAGGCAGCATAATGTAACGCCACGTCCCTAATTATGACAAACAAACTCTTTTTACCCCACGTGCCCCCCATACATTATCCCATACACCGTTATAAACAGACACACGTGCTTGCGTACCAGGTATGTGTCTTCCAGCGCAGTCCGAATGACCGCACGCGCCGAACGACTGCGGAGTAATGAAAACACGATTTATGAGGTCTGCTTTTTCGCGCGCGAGTTTCAGGTGCAATCAAAAAGGAGGAAGACCGACCCATCTCTGGCTCTGGTTGGCTCTCGGACTTTTGGGTTTATTGTTTTCCCATTCCAAAACGGCAGGCAGGCAGCAGCGGCTTGATGGCCTAACCTGGTGTTAATAACATTTGGGCCCACCTCGCCACGGTTGAGATTTGGTTTGTTTACAGGTGGATAATAAAAGTGAAACATTGTGCCACATTAAGGAGACCTTTGAGGTGCTTTGGCATCTGCCGATCGCGGGTCTAGAGAGCGGATCGGACCAGGTCGTTCAATAAATCTTTGGCAATTTAATCAGCAGTGACAAATTGAAAAGTGATTACTCTGACGCATTGCTGGACGCATATTGTAGCAATGAATCAATTTGTGAATCGTGTTTCAAATTGTTTCGGGTTTAACGATATCATTAGACAAATCACATAATTTAAACAACATTTCAATATTGATAAAAGTACAGGCTCGATTTACAATGTCCTCAGAAAAAGATAGCTTTGGATTACAAAAAAAAATTTTTTTTCTTTGTCTTATTTAGAGTCATTCAACTTAAATATGACCATTAGGGTGTAATATGGTTGAATGGAAAAAAATAAAGTTGTTCAAATTTAGTGAGCACTGCAACTTTTCAGTTCCTTGTGCGGTCCTAAACAACTCCCCAAAGTTTGAGAACGATTGGTTCAGTCCCCACCTTGCGCAAAACGATTCCATTTTCCATATAAATTTGTATGGGGAAAACTTTTTTTTTTGTATTTTGATATTTCAAAAAATCACGTTTCACGCTGTACTAAAACCAGATTCATATTCGGATGCTCTGAAATGTGCTCTACAACTTTCCGGATGGGAGTATGGTGCTAACTTCTTCCTATAAAAAGATACATGGGTAATTCTCCGCCAACTCACACAGCAGTTGCCCCGACCCCTCTTCGATTTGCGTGAAACTTAGTCCTAAGGGGTTACCTTTCTCCCTGATCACGAATCCGAGGTCCGTTTTTTGATATCTCGTGACGGAGGGGCGGTACGACCCCTTCCATTTTTGAACATGCGAAAAAAGAGGTGTTTTTCAATAATTTGCAGCCTGAAACGGTGATGAGATAGAAATTTGGTGTCAAAGGGACTTTTATGTAAAATTAGACGCCCGATTTGATGGCGTACTCAGAATTCCGAAAAAACGTATTTTTCATCGAAAAAAACACTAAAAAAGTTTTAAAAATTCTCTCATTTTCCGTTACTCGACTGTAAAATTTTTTTGGAACATGTCATTTTATGGGAAATTTAATGTATTTTTCGAATCTACATTGACCCAGAAGGGTCATTTTTTCATTTAGAACAAAATTGTTCATTTTAAAATTTCGTGTTTTTTCTAACTTTGCAGGGTCATTTTTTAGAGTGTAACAATGTTCTACAAAATTGTAGAGCAGACAATTACAAAAATTTTGATATATAGACATAAGGAGTTTGCTTGTAAACATAACGAGTTATCGCGATTTTACGAAAAAAAGTTTTGAAAAAGTTGGTCGTCATCGATCATGGCCGTTCGACAGACACGGACGACGAAGCAAAGAGAAACGCAAAAAGTAACTTTTTCAAAACTTTTTTTCGTAAAATCGCGATAACTCGTGATGTTTATAAGCAAACCCCTTATGTCTATATATCAAAATTTTTGTAATTGTCTGCTCTACAACTTTGAAAAACATTGTTACACTCTAAAAAATAACCCTGCAAAGTTAGAAAAGACACGAAATTTTAAAATGAATAATTTTGTTCTAAATGAAAAAATGACCTTTCTGGGTCAATGTAGATTCAAAAAGTACATTAAATTAGCATAGCATAGCATTGGTGTCTACCCGTAGCTGCTACTTCGTTATTGACCAGGACCCCCAAACATTGCTCCGTGGACCACAGATGAAAAGTAGGAACCAATCATCACCCCTTCGCAATTTTCAAAGATCCCTATCATGCTGATCAATACCGACGCCGGCCACGACCAGTGGTGAGACACGGGGAAGTGGATGGGAATGTTAGTCCGATACTTGAGTGATGGGACCGCCAAATCGACTGCGTCTCCGACAAAGTACCACATGAGTTTTGAGGGGTTAGTAAGATGGGTATGAGGTCAGGATTCACCGTGGTAGGTGATGTGACCATAAGCAATTTGTTTATCAGTTGCAATTTTATAGGTCTTAGGCAGCCGGCTGCTGTAAGACACACCATCAATGATTTAGAAATAGTTTTAATTCGAACGCGGCGCCAAATAATTATTCATTCCCCCGTCGGCGTGCCTTCCGAGCAACGACGCTGTGAGAAGGGCTTTTTCCTCCTTTTACTATTTAAGCAAAATATTAAATTGTATTTTCTGTGCTTTCCGATTAAATTATATCAAAATTTTATAGTGAGGTTTGCAATGATTTCATCGTGTTGCAGGAATTTATGACGAAATGTTCCGAAAACATTTATCTACGAGACCTTCAAAATTGCGAACAACTAGTAACTGAAAATTTTGTTTCGAGCAGTTATTAATAAAGTGACACAATCACGAATGGTACGTTTTTACGAATGGTACATTTTAAAGCCGAAGTCGTTATAAGTGGTTTTATCTTTTACGTTATATTTATAATTATCGGAAAATAAGATCAGAGTAAGAGGAGAACAAATCCGTAAAAACCACGCATGAACTCGAGTTAGACATTCTCGTTTAACGACCGGTATATTAGTATTTACGCGACTTTAAGGAAGGAATGAAGAAAAAGAAGAGGGAAAGTGGTGAAAAATATGTAAAATATAAGATACATACAAAGATAAAATAAGCATAAGCATAGGTGCCTTTTCTAGAAAGGCAACAAAAATCAAGCGCGACGCCTGCGACGTAAACCGGCAGAGAGCGCAAAACTAAATATTTCCTACCGCATGCAAACAAACACTGCCACCGAACTGATGATGGAATATTTTAAATTATTATCCCTCCACCACACCACCTCGTGCACACAAACACGTCACAACGAGAATAGAATTATGCTAATAAAAAACTAACTAATAAAAAAATAACGAACACTTCTGGAAATACTATTTGCACACCAAGGGTTACTTTGAGACTTAAATCCCATACATCCTCACACATTCTCACAGCAAGCCGTATGCGCCGCAGCGCAATTACGGCTGGCATCTCTTTCCTCATTGAGATAAAAGAAAACAAACAACACCCGAAAGAGAGAATAAACACTCATACAAGCACATTTACTCTCTCGAACATGCGCTCACTCAAACTCATTCGTTGAATATTCAAGTACGGCACACACACAACACACAAAGAACGCTCTCACCCGGGTCACAGCATGCCGTGAGTCGCGTTTCCTTTGCTCGATCGATCTCGCCTTCTCCTCTCCGGGCAACGGACGAGCGTTGAACCGTCGTCCAGCACCCCGTTACAGGCGCTGAAGTCACAAGGCTGAAATAGCAGTCTCACCTCCGCAAAACAAATGCAGCTGCCAACACAAGCACAGAAAGGGGAGCTCCCCTCCTCTCTTCATGCCCCCTGCTTCCATCCATCAAATATAAACCAAAACGAATTTTCTAAAACAGAACTTCTGCTTGTCTGTGACTAAAACTGCCACACACCACACACCACACACACACACACGATCACCCGATGCTGTGCCATTTCTCAGCAGCACACCGCGATCATCTTATACGCCACTTGAGACGCGCTTTCATCTCATCCCTCTCTCACCATTCTCCCGTCTCACATTTTCACTCGTTCACTACCGTTAACACAAATAAATCGCTGTTCGGATCTCTCGCTCTCATTTCCTAAGCTCTCCCGTTTTCACTTCTAAAGCACACTTCTTCCGTTCAAATCTCCCCTCTCTAATTCTCTTTAGAGCCACTCTCCAACAATTTTCGCTCTTCCATTGCTCTCACGCTCGCCGTTCTTTTTTCGCTGGTCGCCATTTTGAACCATCGGGTTATTTTCACAAAACTACAACATTTTATTTTCAATTTTGCACAATCATCACTGTGTTTTTCAAAACAACAATCTTCTCAGATCTTCTCCTCTCACACAAAACCTAGGAAAGGCCAACATCCGGGTCATGATCGAAAGAACCGCCGCGGACCGTGCTGGATGTCGCCTTTATGATCCGTCAAGAAAACGGGTAAATTCACGAAAAAACAACATTTTCACAGCAAAAATCAACTCCTTCCACGATTACACGTCTAAACACCAAAAACTTTATACAACAAAATCTAAAAATACGCAAAAATTTAAAAAACCACGACGACCCGAGACCGAAGACGTCTGCTCTCGCCCGCAGCTCAACTCGCTCTCCAGATTCAAAAAGTACATTAAATTTCCCATAAAATGGCATGTTCCAAAAAATTTTACAGTCGAGTAACGGAAAATGGGAGAATTTTTAAAACTTTTTTAGTGTTTTTTTCGATGAAAAATACGTTTTTTTCGGAATTCTGAGCACGCCATCAAATCGGGCGTCTAATTTTACATAAAAGTCCCTTTGACACCAAATTTCTATCTCATCACCGTTTCAGGCTGCAAATTATTGAAAAACACATCTTTTTTCGAATGTTCAAAAATGGTAGGGGTCGTACCGCCTCTCCGTCACGAGATATCAAAAAACGGACCTCGGATTCGTGATCAGGGTCAAAAGTTACCCCTTAGGACAAAGTTTCACGCAAATCGAAGAGGGGTCGGGGCAACTTTTCCCGATTTCGTGTGAGTTGGTAGAGAATTACCCACATTGTGTTCAAAACTCGTCTAAAACATGTTTTTTGCTCGAAAAACACGTTTTAGACAAAAAACAAAAAACAAAAAACAAAAAACAAAAAACAAAAAACAAAAAACAAAAAACACAAAACACAAAACAAAAAACAAAAAACAAAAAACAAACATTTATTCTTCAAAAAAAAACGAAAAGTAAATTCAATTCTTGATTAATAACACCATTTTCTTTAAAACAAATTTGCTGCCTTTTAACTTTTTATAACATTTGTGTAATACAGAAATAATTAATCAAAATGTTCCACATTTTCTTAACACTGCTATTCTGCCCATGTTCGCATAAATATCTCATATGCAAAAACAGCAAGCTGAGAAAAACGCATTTGAAGTTTGTCCCATACATAAGGCTACGTGTTAAGTTTTCGCGAAAAAACTGGATTTCCTCCTGATTTCTAGAACAAAGTACTGGATGTTATAGGCTCTTTTGAAAGAGCACACAATTTTGAACCAAACTGCATCAATAACTCGAAATCGATGAAAATGCATATGGGACATTTATGCGATCAGGGGCAGTATTTTACTTGAAAACATTTTGTTATTATCTAAAAACCAATAAACCAGATCCCAGAGAGAAAAAAAGAGGCGGTGGTGTGGACGCTTGTTGTTTCCGTCGCGGATTGTTTAAGTAATTTCGAAGTGTTTTCTCAGTGGTGCAGTCCGGGATAGTGCTTCTTTGAACTAAGAAAGTGATGGGCTATGCGGGTAGATTGAAGGTTTCGCGTAGTTCTGTTGTGGAAGTGGTTTTTATTTCATTTTAGTTTTTGTTGCGTGTAAATCGGACACCAAACGTCATTTCTGCCAAAAATGTCCCTCTCAGAGCGCACCGAAGAAGGGAGAGAATGAGAGGGAATTGGATGGTGTGTGTGTGTGCAATGTTGGTTCGCCGATGACAGCTCGGCGTTGGTAGGAGATGGATTCTGCTGCTGCATCATCCGTCGCGAGTGTTAAACGTCATTAGATGTTGGGGAGTAGTTTTTTAAGAAGGGCCAAATTCAAGCATGCAGACTTTTTGCGGAACCTGCAGATATTTATTCGAATGGGCGAACGGTGTGTGAAGGTGGCGCTTTGTTGCTGCTAGTGTTTGCGTCGTCGTCATCATCATGATGATGATTCATCATCCGTCTCTGGCAGCGTGTCTGTCAGGCTGTTGGACCGACAACGTCGGTGTGTTGGTGTGTAAGCTGTAAATATTTCCGGTGAGTTCGCTCCATGTTGAGCAAACACTTTGGCGTCTGGGAGCATGTATTAGGCTTTCTAAGCTCAATGTCGCCCATTCAACAAACTGCTTATTTTGATTATAGGAGTGGACAGGGTTGCCAGGTTTTTAGATAAAAGAGTTTTATTTCTGTTGCAACTGGTTTTGAGACGCGCGCGTGTTGATTGTTGTTGGCTTTGAACTATTAATGAATCGAAAAGCAGAACAAAAGAACGCGGTTGTATGTTTTGATGAGTTCAGGATTAGATTTAAATTAACTGCTGTTCAGATGTACTTCGTGATTCGTTTGTAATCAAAATAAGTTTTTCTACAAGTGTTTCTAGTTGAGTAGCTCGATAGAATTGTTTGTATGTTTAAAACAACAGAGTTGAATTTACCTATCGGGTTCATTATTTCCACAGCCGGCTGTCTAATATTGAATCTTAAACAATGATTCGCGTCGGGATAAAATATTCAAACATAACAAAAACTAAATAAAAAAAAGTGTCTCAACAGCAGCATCCGATTGTTTGCCTTGAGAATAAATTTTTCAATCCTATTAAAATACTAATTTTTATTAAATTTAAACGGGAACAGTCTCGACAGCAGCTTCCGATAGTCTGCCTTGAGAATTAAATTAACCAACCTTTGACCTCACTTATGCCAACGGTCGTATCGCTTGCTTAGGGCGACTCCCAGACCTTTACCTTGTACAACTACCAACTCCACGCGACGCTTACGCAGCCCTGTTGTTTAAATTCGATCAAATTTGGTCAAACGGTCAATTTGGTCGAGTTCCACTATAGGGTTGGGAAAAAGAGCCTGCGGTTTCGCTACCTTTTTCTAAGTAAGTCAAGCATCAACATTTCCCGTGCTCCGAATCCTTTTTCCTGTCCCGGTGTATGGTGGAGATGGGAGCGGCCGGCAATGGATGGCTTTCATGGTGCTGCCTGTCCTGTTCGGGTAAAATTGGTTTTAATTCCCTTTAATCAATTTCTATGCAACCTGAGCTGGACAATCATCACACATACATGACGAAATCCAGTCTGCAACCCGCTAAGATCACCATCTCCATGCGAATGCGAATGCGAAAAAAACCAATAAACCAGATCCCAGAAGAAAATTGTTCAAAGTTCTGCAAAAAAAAAAGTTCAAAAATCTACGTAGAAACTCAATCCAGTTTCACATAAGATATAGAATCGAAAAACATGAAAAAAATATTGTGCAAACATAGGTTTTCTCTCTCCCTTCCCCCCACCACAAATTTGCACCAGCATATTGGCAGTTGGTGGGGCTGCTGCTACTGCACCATGCACATCAATCACGGTGCAATGCGTTGCATTTCGCTGCAGCAAAATTCCAAACCAGGCTCGAGCTTCCACACCACCACCACCAGCCAGCAACAGCGCCGAGTGAGTGAGCTCGGATTCAATTTAAAAATTCACAACTAGCTATTGTTAATTAATTTTGAATCGATATATTGAAAAGTGTGCACGCTTTCGCTGGAAAAACGGGGCCACGTGGGGCAAAAAAGGCGAAATAACTCGAGCAAACTCGAGCGCAAATTTTCCGTTGCACTTTGGGAAAGTTTGCGCGCGGGAGAATTTTCAACAATTTGATTGGACTGAATAAATTTGAACCCGCGGAGAGCAGCAGCAGCAGCAGACTCAGTTTGAAGTGGGGTTCGCTGCTGCTGGTTGGGATATTCCGATGAAGTGGCCGGATAAAATGCTGGACCACCATGGCGGGAGGGGTCAAGTGGGGGTGGTGAAAGGATGCGAGTTTGATTACGATCAATGCTGGCAAAGTTTTGATTCGCGGGTTGAACTTTCAAGAGGGGTTTTCCGAACAGATCGAAGGGGGTGGTTGGGTGGTTTGGAACAAAGCGCGGGAAAAATGAATCAATATTGTATGTTTAATTGCAAATGGGTTATGCATACAGAAATAGTAGTTCGCAACTTCTAGAAGTGCTAGAAAAGCAGCGAGAGTTTCAAGAGAGAAGTGAATTTGCCTCGATTCGCTGAATTATGTCATTGAATATTAAATTCAGTCGACAGATGACTGAAATCAATTCACGCTGACTTGTGCCATCGTTCATTAGTCGGAAGTGATTCGCTCGTTGTGCAATCGAAGCTTATTTGAATTGACAATTGGACAATTCGGAATAGAAGCATGAATTATGTAGATTTGTGTTTGACGATCCGCGAGAATCAAACCCGATGCGTTAAATAGATTTTTAATTTGTTGCTTCTATACCAAAGACAAGCACACGAAACTTTTAGACTCGAAAGTATAGTTTCGATATAACACTTCCAACAACAACATGGTATTGCAGTGTAAAAAAAAACGTCGTTGACAAATTCTCCAGCGACAAAACACCACGTTTGGCTAATAGGTGAACATTTATTCGTTTTATTCGGGCATCCTCGGGGCTACCCCCTGGAATCAAAGATTGTACCATAGGGTGTAATAAGGTTGTATGAAAAAAAAAAATTGTCCAAATTCAGTGTGCATAACAACTTTTCAGTTCCTTTTGGGGTTCTGAACAACTCCCTATAGTTTGGGAACGATTGGTAAAGTCCCCACTTTGCGCAAAGCGAAAATTAGTGTGGGTATAACCATTTTTTTGGCTTTTGATATTTTAAAAATCCACGTTTTACGCTATATTGAAACCGGATTCATATTCGGTTGCTCTGGAATGTGCTCTACAACTTTCCTCAAAAGAGTTTGGTGCTAATTTGCACCTATAAAAATATGCAGCGTGTTCAAAACTCGTCTAAAACGTGTTTTTTGCTCTACAACTTTTCCGAAGAGAGTATGGTGCTAACTTACTCCTAAAAAAAGATACAGTGCTTTCAAAACTAATCTTAAAAGGGTTTTTTGCTCGAGTTTTGACGACGCTGTAACTACTTTCAGTAGCAAGTTAGCACCATACTCTCTTCGGGAAAGTCGTAGAGCACCTTCCAGTGTGACTCTCAGAGTAACTGAGAGTGTCCGCGACTAACTGCAACTCAACGACAGAACCGCGACTCCACTGTCCCGGGAAGTTAAATACTAAATACCTTTAAACTAGACACCACACGTTGCACTAGGTCGCGGTCAGAGATTGTTATACAAAACATCAGGTTAACGTTTACCGTTTCCTGATGTTTTGCGCAACATCACGCGCGCGTCAGACAACCGTTGTAATGAACTTGACTTTGCACTTGCCAAAATATTGGGCAAGGTCAAGTTCAGTCTTATTTATGGGGAAAGCGACTTAGGGTCGCTACAATGCCACTAACGCAGTAGCAGCTCACTGGCAGTCAACCTTGCTCATGTTCATGTTACTGCGCACTGTTTGGATATTTTTCATAGGTTTTTTTTTGTGATGGAATTTTTTGCCTTTGATAGAACAGGCATAGAATAACACAATTAGTGCATCGATTACCAAATTTCAAGCTAAAAACTAACTTAATCCACCTATGTGGTTGATGCCTTCCTCACTTATTACCAAAAATGGTTAATATGAGTGGTTTCAGCTTTTTTTTGAGATCCAGAAAAAAAAGAACACAATGTGGTGATAACCTGATACAGGGTTGCCAGATCTTCAATGTTTTGGACTCTTTGGAAAGGCCTTTCAATTACCTAAACAACAATGGGTCGGATGATGGATCCGGACATCGTTTACATGCATATAATTGAGATCCGGGTATTTGTGAAAACACATTTCTATACATAACTTTTGAACTACTTATCGAAACTTCAAACAATTCAAACGTGGCAGAGCATACACTCAAGTTTTGGCTCAGAAACATTCTTTAAAGTAATAAAATTATAATTATTGATGTTCCTGTAACAATTTGAACTATTCTAAATAGCGTAACATGATGATTTTGTAATAATAATGCAATCGATGCTTCTCCACGTGTTCACCGTCTGACATGGGGCGTCGTAATTTTCACCTAGCCGTCATAGCATACTACGGACAATGCGTACTTTTGAAGGGTGAATCGTTGATTCTGGAGACACCGGACGTCGATCCAACCCACTCAGCACGTTCCGTTTGAATTCCGTTTAGAATTCCGCTTGAGCGAAAAAAGTTCGATTCGAATTCTAAACAGTGTTCGTTTTAGATTCTAAAACGCATTCCGTTTCAAACGCAACAACCGGTTCCGTTTGAGTTTTCGCCGCAAATCGGTTCAAGCGGAATTGAAACGGAATCGAAACGGAATGGACGGGTTAGTTTTGACAGCTATTTCTTCTTATTCTTGTTTTTACTTTTTTATTTTCTTTTTTGTTTTGGTTGAATTCAACCAGAGAGGTTGATTAAAGCATTTTTTCTTATTTTGAAATAATTTTATTTATTTTTATTTAAATTTCTCGTTAAATGAAACGCCTCACACGAACCCAACCCCCAGTCCTCTTATTTTTTATTATACATTTAAAATAAACATAAACCACTAACAGGACAGTTTGTATTTCTCGGTGCAATCCGTAACGACGTCATTGTTGGTGGCCCAGGTCAACATTTCGGATCCCTTGCCACTGACGTCGTGCTGCTCCATTAGGTTGAAGATCTGGGCCGGGCTCAGCGGACCAAACTGGCTGTACTGCGTCGGGAACTTGATGAAGGAACCTGCCTGCTGGAAGCATTGTGGACCGGCGGTTGCACCACCCGGTTGTACGTCTGGTACCTCCCACGACGCAGGTTGGCGTTTTCTTGTTGTGAGCGTGAGGAAGGGCGGCCACTTCGGTTGCTACCGCCGTGCTCTTAATCTGCCTCAGCGATGAAATTCCGCGACGCCTTCTTTGCCCTGGAGGATGGTTTCGTGCTTCCTCAGTCTTGAGATACGGACCAAGCATGAGCTGGCCAAGGCCCGTCAGGCTGAACTTTTTATGAAGTAGCTGCTTGAGCAGATGCAGCAGGGACAGACGGGTAACCGGATCCGCAGTCTTGCGAGCATTGGAAGCCGCCTTCCGCTCGTCCCCCAGCACCACCTGCCGCAAAAACTTGATCAGGTGATCCATAGCGAGGACTACTGGGACGTGTCGAATAGGAAAGCTTCCGCCAGGTTTGCAGCGCTTCCAACGCCTCGGAGATGAAACGAACCTCGCTGTTGCGACAAACCCTGGTTGAGGTTCTTGGTGGCCGAACTTCTGTTCGTGTCTGCGGTAAAAACGAAATAAACTGTTACTGTTATTTTATATAATGTTTTAACGATCTTAACTCACCAGTCCGATTAATTCCACGGCAAATATGTTTTTCCGTAAAAAACGTGGTGCGACCGAACAGGACCGAACAAGTTTTCCTACACTCAAAATCAGAAGTATCCCTCAAAAGGGTACTTTCAATCCTCAAAAAGGATACATTCTATCCTTTTTTAAAGTTCACCCGGCGTCACCCTTTTAAAAGGGTATGTCAAATTCAGTACATTTTTGATACCCTTTTAAAGGGTGACGACGGGTGAACTAGAAAAAAGGATACTTTTTACTTTGAGTGTACTTGTGTTTTCCTAACACTTTGACGTTTGATTGTCAAAAATCTACAAGAAAACCGCTTCGGCGAAACTCCGCGAAATGTCATCGAGGTTCCACCATACACCAGCAGGTGTCGCCCTTGTGCAAAAATTGCTCAAACGGAATCGAGGCGGAACCCAATCAGACAATCTGTTTAGAAAATTTCGAAGCAATTTTCGAAGCGGAATTCGAAGCGGAATGAACCCGTCTAGCGGAAAACGGTTTGATTGGGAATGCGCACCTTGGGGACAGAATGGACAACCCTAATTCCTTCTGGAATGTGTTCATTAGACCATCCCCTACACACCCCCCCCCCTCCCCGATCAAATCTACAACTGAACACTACTTTGGTGTCTTGGGACAACTATAATCCCAAGGATCACGGTGGCTTAAGGGTAGAGTACCCCGCTAGAGACGTGGGTGGTACGGGTTCGAATCCCGTCTGTGATCTGGTGATTTTTTTTCGCTTCTTAACCACTTGATACTACCAGTTGTCGTTTATCTTCGATTATCGTCTTCCAAGTGAACATCCAGTACTTTGTTCTAGAAATCAGGAGGAATTCCAGTTTTTTTGCGAAAAATTAACACGTAGCCTCATGTTTGGGACAAACTTGCCTTGATTTTTTCTCAGCTTGCTGTTTTTGCATATGGAACATTTATGCGAACATGGGCAGTTTAGTGATCATAGTGAAATAGCATAATTAGAGCTATCCAATCACAATAAAAATGCTTCAAAAAAAATAAAGGCATTCATAAATCTCTTGGACCAAAAAACAAATGAAATAACAAAATGTTAACGCAGTGCAGATTTAAAAAAAAAATTAAAATAAAAAAAATTGTATTAACCTGTATTACAACAAATACTGAACAATAAGAAATTTAATATTTTGTGTTGAATTTCAGATAACTCCGACTCCGACTCCACTGCCCTACTACAAACTACCGTCAACATGTTCTTTTGAACATGGCTTAGCCAGAGAAGCGAAGGCAAATAGCATTAGCTTTAGCATTAGCATTAGCAATAAAGGTCGCACAATTCCGGATGGCTGCACAACGCTTATCTTGCTGTTTAACTGTAATTAAACGTATAATAGCACTAGACTCTCATCCGGTTGCAATATTCCAACACGGGAGATACCATGTTTTCATCTATGGATGAGCGTGTAATACGACCCAGTAAGATAAGGGGCTTGCTAACCTCGGGGATTGGAAGGTATGTTAGTAAACATACCTATGCGCAGAGATCTCTACGTCACCTAGTAGTATAGATGTTTGTAGGGAGGTTTTGGACTCAATGTTAGTAAATTGAATGTCCGTATTATTTAACACCATCACCAAAAACAATTCCATCACCACAAAGAACCATGCTAGATTTTAACACAAATACATTACAAAACGAACACGACAGTAAAACCATCATCCCGGCACTGCCTACTGACGCGCAATAATATTCATTAGCACAATGACCCTCCACTGCATGCATGGCATTCATGTGAACACGAACACAGCACAAAGAGAACACCACAAAAAATCATCTTCCCATCACTACTGCTTGCACGATACTCAGCCAGAGAAGCGAAGGCAAATAAAGAACAAAAACCAAACCAAACCAAGATGTCTAGAGTTTTTTTTTTTTGATTAGGTCCTATAAACATATGAAAGGCAATAGTTTATTGGTCCTTAAAAAAAACGTTACTTAATCCATTTTTAGGTGTTTGGTGCCTTCCTCTCATTTATAGTGATTCCAACCCCCCTAAAGTGTTCACATATTTATGGATCTCCCCTAACGTTCGCAGCACCTACAGACTAACTACAGACTTTTTGTCAAGATTATACAGACACGGCTTTTTCGTGGCGATCAGACCCGACCAGTTGAGGTTATGTGAATTCAGACCATTTTTTAAACTGCTTTTAATTTAAGATAGGTGAGTCAGATCTTGAAAATTCTTACTCCACCTAAAAGGTCTTCTCATAAAATTTCTAAAAATATATAACATGTGAGGGTTTCATGAAAAAACCACCCTTTTTACCATAATTTTAATTTAATATGAAACAGTTTTTTTAACATAACTTTTTAAATACATGATAAAACTGCATGAATTTAAATAGCAACTTAGGGGACGTTAAGAAGGATCGATTAAAACCATTCCGGCCAAAATCGGTTGAGCCTGTGACGAGATATTCCAGTAACATTGATTTGGTACACATGTCTACATACAGCCAAACACACAGACATTTGCTCAGCTGGTGATTCTGAGTCGATATGTACAAATGAAGGTAGGTCTAGGAGGTCTAATTAAAAAGTTCATTTTCCGAGTGATTTTATAGCCTTTCCTCAGTAAGGTGAGGAAGGCAAATACTCTGGATTTCCAAAAAGGTTTCCACGTGGTTTATGGATGGTCCCATTACAAGGTTTGCTAAACTTGGTGCAATAAAAACTATCAAGATCAACAGTTTAACTTAATTTATGATGCCTAAAATCTAGTTTTTTGATCAAAAATACCGTCATCACGGTCTGGGGGATAAGATTGGTCATTAGGGTGTAATATCAATATCGTTTTTCCAGCAAAGAAATTTTTCAGTTCCTTTTGGGGTCCTAAACAACTCCCCAAAGTTTGGGAACGATTGGTTTACTCCTCGCTTTGCGCAAAGCGATTCAATTTTCCATATACAGTCAAACCTCTTTTTACGCGAATTTTGGTTCTCGTGTAAAAAAAAAATCGCGTAAAAAAAGTTCGCGCTATTTTGAATTTTTCGCGTAAAAAGAGTTCGCGCTATTTTGAATTGCTCGCGTAAAAAGAGTTTTCAGTATTTTTTAGTTTAATAAAGTATTATATTTTTTTATTAATAATAATGTAATTCCAGGTTATTCAAAATAGCTTCAGTGACCTACGCTGTAAATTCTACAGCAGGTTGGGATGTTCTGGGTTATCCAAGAACTTCCGGAAATAATGAACTGATTATCTACCTGTTCAACAAGGGTCTGTACCAGTGTATCCACCATCGTAATAATTGCAGGTAGCTTTCGTGACCTACGATGGTTACCTTGTGATCTGTTAGAATTTACTAGGTCATCCAAGAACTCCCGGAAGTTATGGCATGGATATCTACCTGATCAACGGGGGTCTATATGACTATATTATCCATCGGTATAGCTTCAGGTAGCTTCAGTGGACCACGATGGACATTCTGTAGCATGTTGGATTGTTTTGGGTCATCCAGGAACTCCCGGAAGTCATGGCCAGGATATCAACTGGATCAACGGGGATCTGTATGCCCATATTAACCTTCGGTATAACTTCAGATAGCTTCAGTGGACCACGATGGACACTCTGCGGCATGTTGGATTGTTTTGGGTCATCCAGGAACTCCCGGAAGTCATGGCCTAGATATCTACCTGATCAACAGGGATCTGTATTCCCATATTAACCATCGGTTTAGCTTCAGATAGCTTCAGTGGACCACGATGGACACACTGCGGCACGTTGGATTGTTTTGGGTCATCCAGAAACTCCCGGAAGTCATGGCCTGGATATCTACCGGATCAACGGGGGTCTATATGGGTGAATTAACCATCGGTATAGCTTCAGATAGCTTCAGTGGATCACGATGGGCATTCTGTGGCATGTTGGATTGTTTTGGGTCATCCAGGAACTCCAGGAAGTTCTGGCCTGGATATCTACCTGATCAACAGGGATCCGTATGCCCATATTAACCATCGGTATAGCTTCAGATAGCTTCAGTGGACCACGATGGACAATTTGTGGCATGATGGATTGTTTTGGGTCATCCAGGAACTCCCGGAAGTCATGGCCAGGATATCTACCTGATCAACGGGGATCTGTATGCCCATATTAACCATCGGTATAGCTTCAGATAGCTTCAGTGGACCACAATGGAAACTCTGCGGTATGATGGATTGTTTTGGGTCATACAGGGACTCCCGGAAGTCATGGCCTGGATATCTACCGGATCAACGGGGGTCTATATGGGTGAA
This sequence comes from Culex pipiens pallens, assembly GCF_016801865.2. NCBI lineage: Eukaryota > Metazoa > Arthropoda > Insecta > Diptera > Culicidae > Culex > Culex pipiens. The sequence goes on from NC_068939.1 coordinate 113,826,243, forward strand.
TTAACCATCGGTATAGCTTCAGATAGCTTCAGTGGATCACGATGGGCATTCTGTGGCATGTTGGATTGTTTTGGGTCATCCAGGAACTCCAGGAAGTCCTGGCCTGGATATTTTCCTGATCAACGCATAAATGTCCCTTTAGAATTAGCATTCGCATTTGAGGACGAGTTCCTGGATGTCTCAACACAATCTAACATTTCGCAAATTATCCATCGTGGGCCACTGAAGCTACCTGCAGGTATACCGATGGATAATATAGCCATATAGACCTCCTTTGATCAATTAGATATCCAGGCCATGACTTCCGGGAGTTCCTGGATGACCCAAAACAATCCAACATTCCGCAGAGTGTCCATCGTGGTCCACTGAAGCTATTTGAAGCTACATCGATGGTTGATATAACCATACAGACCCCCGTTGATCAGGCAGATATCCAGGCCATGACTTTCGGGAGTTCCTGGATGACCCAAAACAATCCAACATGCCGCAGAGTGTCCATCGTGGCTCACTGAAGCTACCTGAAGCTATACCGATGGTTAATACATCCATACAGACCCCCGTTGATCAGGTAGATATCCAGTACATGACTTCCGGGAGTTCCTGGATGACCCAAAACAATCCACCATGCCGCAGAGTGTCCATCGTGGCTCACTGAAGCTACCTGAAGCTATACCGATGGTTAATATAGCCATATAGACTCCCGTTGATCAGGTAGATATCCAGGCCATGACTTCCGGGAGTTGCTGGATGACCTCGTACATTCTAACAGATCGCAGAGAGTCCATCGTGGCTCACTGAAGCTACCTGAAGCTATACCGATGGTTAATACATCCATACAGACCCCCGTTGATCAGGTAGATATCCAGGACATGACTTCCGGGAGTTCCTGGATGACCCAAAACAATCCACCATGCCACAGAGTGTCCATCGTGGTCCGCTGAAGCTATACCGATGGTTAATTTAGCCATATAGACTCCCGTTGATCAGGTAGATATCCAGGCCTGACTTCCGGGAGTTCCTGGATGACCCAAAACAATCCAACATGCCGCAGAGTGTCCATCGTGGCTCACTGAAGCTACCTGAAGCTATACCGATGGTTAATATAGCCATATAGACCCCCGTTGATCAGGTAGATATACAGGCCATGACATCCGGGAGTTCCTGGATGACCTCGTACATTCTAACAGATCGCAGAGAGTCCATCGTGGCTCACTGAAGCTACCTGAAGCTATACCGATGGTTAATATAGCCATATAGACTCCCGTTGATCAGGTAGATAGCCAGGCCATGACTTCCGGGAGTTCTTGGATGACCTCGTACATTCTAACAGATCGCAGAGAGTCCATTGTGGCTCACTGAAGCTACCTGAAGCTATACCGATGGTTAATATAGCCATACAGACCCCCGTTGATCAGGTAGATATCCAGGACATGACTTCCGGGAGTTCCTGGATGACCCAAAACAATCCACCATGCCGCAGAGTGTCCATCGTGGTCCGCTGAAGCTACCTGAAGCTATGCCGATGGTTAATATAGCCATATAGACTCCCGTTGATCAGGTAGATATCCAGGCCATGACTTCCGGGAGTTGCTGGATGACCTCGTACATTCTAACAGATCGCAGAGAGTCCATCGTGGCTCACTGAAGCTACCTGAAGCTATATCGATGGTGAATACACCGGTACAAACACCTGTTGAACAGATAGATATTCTATTCGTGACTTCCGGATGTTCTTAGTTGTCCAGAACATCCCAATATAATGCAGAGTATACCTAGGTCACCGAAGCTACTGATGGTAAAAACCCTGATTGTGGTCCCCGTTGAACAGGAAGATATGACCATAATGGTTAAGACTTCCGACAGTTTAAAATAGGACCGCGTTATTTTGAATTTTTCGCGTAAATTGAGTTCGCGTTATTTTGAATTTTTCGCGTAAAAAAAACCGCGTAAAAAAAATTTCGCGCAAAAGGAGGTCGCGTAAAAAGAGGTTTGACTGTAAATTTGTATGAGGAAAACATTTTTTTTGGATTTTGATATTTATAAAATCCACGTTTCACGCTGTACTAAAACCGGATTCATCCGAATGCTCTAGAAGGTGCTCTAAAAACACGTTTTAGATGAGTTTTGAACACGCTGTATCTTTTTTTAAGAGCAAGTTAGCACCATACTCTCTTCGGGAAAGTTGTAGAGCACCTTCCAGAGTTTCCGAATATGAGTTCGGTTTAAGTACAGCATGAAACGTGGATTTTATAAATATCAAAATCCAAAAAAATGGTTTTTCCCATACAAATTTATATAAAAAATTGAATCGCTTTGCGCAAAGCGAGGAGTAAACCAATCGTTCCCAAACTTTGGGGAGTTGTTTAGGACCCCAAAAGGAGCTGAAAAATTGCTGTGCTCGCTAAATTTGGACAACTTTATTTTTTCCATACAACCATATTACACCCTATTGGGTCATACAAAAATGCTGAAATTTGCATGACACAATCTCACCCCAAAATATTTTTTAGTTCCAGATGCCAGAAATATAATTGAATATAAAAATGAATTTGGGTGAAATAAGCAAGTCAAACTACTAAATGTTGTATAAATTACATATAATGAAAAAATATAAAGAATTAACAAGAACCATTCAATACTTCGACTCCAATAGTTGAATCCACAATTTTCTTTATAGTATATTCTTCTTTAAGATAAACGGTTATCACTCATGAGCTGATCCTTACCCTGCACATCGATGCAGCCGATCTGCTTCTTCATCGGGCTGGCATTGATCTGGCACATGTAGCAGCCCCGGTCCGACTCGCGCAACTGTCGTATCCGCAGCCGCCACGTGCGCATGTCCTCGTGAACCACGCTGATCCGGTTGTTGTGCGTGACGACCCGACCCTGCAGGGCCAGCACGGTTTGGTCCGAGGCGCGCAACCAGCCCACCTTGTAGCGGCCCAGGTTCTTGACAGAACACGTCAGCACGGCCTCCCGGCCGGCGGGGAACGTCACGTTCTGGATGGTGCCCTCGAACTCGGGCTCCGGATCGGCCGGCGGTTGCTGGGGACTCGCTTCTGGAAGGAGGATACAAAAGGACAAGAATGAGTTTACGAACTTAATTACTTTTTTGGCATTTTAGACCAGTTTGAGCTCTAGTCTGAAACAATTGTTCCAAAGTTTTGGTAGTTCATATTGAAATCTTAAAGCTATTGGAATCAAATACCGGTTGTTCTAATTAAATAGGATCATTTTCAAAGATTTTCCAAACAATCTTCAAGCCACGTAATGTGAACGAGGTCACTCTGGCATTCAAAATTCCCCCGAAGGAAAATTTTCAACAGGTGCATGATACGAAACTGCAAAGAATAATTGTGTAAGATGAAACAATCACTCGTCTGTAAACGGATTAAACCAACCTGACAAGAGAGTGAAATGGATTCACATTTAAACAACTGCTGCCGGTTGGCCTGAGGCACTTTTGCGTTTGTGCATTTCCAACCCAGCCCTTCTACCAACCTGCAAGATATTTTGGGGTGGGACTCGGGCTCCCACAGCGAATGCGAATGCAAATGGTGCTTAGAAAGCTTATGCAAAAGCTCATACGTCGAAGGCGTGTGCCAGCCAGCAGGGAGCTAAATAATGATATTACCACGTGTGTGTGTGTGGCCCACGGGGTGCAGCATGACAGGCCCAGGCCCTGTACCTTGAAGCCACCCACCACCCACCACCACATGCCGCGAAAATGCACGCGCCCGGATGGGTTTATTATGGAAATGTTTAGTTCTGATTAAAATTTGCATAAATTGCAAATAGCTTTGCGTAATTGCACGAGCCTGAAATCGATGAATAGTTAATATCGGGGGCCCGCTCTCTGTCTAACTATCATCACGAGGCCAGTTAACTAGTGACTGGAGGGGGGTGGTACGGAGAGGTGCGTTACGATTATGTTTACATGTGGCTGGACATGATACGGGCTAATGTAGTATAAACATTGCAACGAAAATTTCCGTTATTACTTAATGCCAGGCCACGATCGATACGCGTGAAATTTCAACAAGTCTGTTTATCGCGCGAATGAAGATTGATGATTCTTTTGGGAAGGGTGGGGAGGCCACCGCCGAATTGTGCAATCAAATGTTGATACAGGGTGGTGATGATTATATTAGCCATGTAATTTTATGCACTCATGTTAGCACAATTGCTTACGGGTTATTATCGTAGGGGTGATAAAAGGGATATTTGTGGGAGGGCTGTTTGCAGTTGATTGACACTGCCTTTATTGGTTGTTTATCGTTAGTACACGCAAAAAAGTCCGTTCGCGTAAACGTGAACAACGTACCATGAAAATAGGAAACAAAGCAAATTTTATGATAAGATTTTGCACCGTGAACAAATGCATGATTGCAACCGATTTCCATGCACGTTTGTTCACGAAAAACCGTAACGCCAGGTCTGGTTTCGTTTTTCCTGATCTCGTATTCATAAACTTCGTTCATGGTAATGGGAAACAAATCATACATTTGTTCACGCTCATGCGAACAAAAAGCATGAAATTTTTCTTCGGGGGAATTTTGTGGGCGTTGCCACAGCTTTGAAACAGAGGCGAAGAACGTTCAGAAATCCTTATACGGAAAAGTGACAGTTGCAGGGTATCATTCAATTATTACGTGATGAACTATTTAATTTTGGCCCGGGTACGGATATATTTATCTGCAATTAGTTATTCGCATACCAAAATTAGATAATTTAACCGATTTTGGATTTTTTGGCCGCAGATGAAAGATACTAAGAACCTGCTTTATTGGAGCAATGCCGACGGAACCTGGTCCAACCTGGCCACTCCGGAACGGGTCACCGGTAACCGATGGCCACTTGGGGACACTTCGGAATTTGCAAGGAACCATGGCATGTGACATATCAAAATTCATCAAATTAAAAACTATGACCATTTTAAGTAATGCCAACGTCCTCTGGCCCAACCTGGCCACTCCGGAACGGAACACCGGTAACCGGTGGCCACTTGGGGACACTTCGGAATTTGCAAGGAACCATGTCATGTGACATATCAAAATTCATCAAATTAAAAACTATGACCATTACAAGTGATGTCAACGTCCTCTGGTCCAAACTGGCCACTTCGGAACGGGTCACCGGTAACCGGTGACCATTTGGGGACACTTCTGAATTTGCAAGGAACCATGAAATGTGACATATCAAAATTCATCAAATTAAAAACTAAGACCATTAAAAGTGATGCCAACGTCCTCTGGCCCAACCTGGCCACTCCGGAACGGGTCACCGGTAACCGGTGGCTACTTGGGGACACTTCGGAATTTGCAAGGAACCATGTCATGTGACATATCAAAATTCATCAAATAAAAAACTATGACCATTTTAAGTAATGCCAACGTCCTCTGGCCCAACCTGGCCACTCCGGAACGGGTCACCGGTAACCGGTGGCCACTTGGGGACACTTCGGAATTTGCAAGGAACCATGTCATGTGACATATCAAAATTCATCAAATTAAAAACTATGACCATTACAAGTGATGCCAACGTCCTCTGGTCCAAACTGGCCACTTCGGAACGGGTCACCGGTAAACGGTGACCATTTGGGGACACTTCGGAATTTGCAAGGAACCATGAAATGTGACATATCAAAATTTATCAAATTTAAAACTAGGACCATTACAAAAGATGCCAATGTCCTCTGGCCCAACCTGGCCACACCGGAACGGGTCACCGGTAACCGGTGGCCACTTGGGGACACTTCGGAATTTGCAAGGAACCATGTCATGTGACATATCAAAATTCATCAAATTAAAAACTATGACCATTAAAAGTACTGCCAACGTCCTCTGGTCCAACCTGGCCACTCCGGAACGGGTCACCGGTAACCGGTGGCCACTTGGGGACATTTCGGAATTTAAAAGGAACCATGGTAGTGACATATCAAAATTCATCAAATTAAAAACTATGACCATTACAAGTGATGCCAACGTCCTCTGGTCCAACCTGGCCACTCCGGAACGGGTCACCGGTAACCGGTGGGACACTTCAGAATTTGCAAGGAACCATGTCATGTGACATATCAAAATTCATCAAATTAAAAACTATGACCATTAAAAGTAATGCCAACGTCCTCTGGTCCAACCTGGCCACTTCGGAACGGGTCACCGGTAACCGGTGGCCACTTGGGGACATTTCGGAATTTAAAAGGAACCATGGTAGTGACATATCAAAATTCATCAAATTAAAAACTATGGCCATGACAAGTGATGCCAACGTCCTCTGGTCCAACCTGGCCACTCCGGAACGGGTCACCGGTAACCGGTGGCCACTTGGGGTCATTTCGGAATTTAAAAGGAACCATGGCATGTGACATATCAAAATTCATCAAATTAAAAACTATGACCATTACAAGTGATACCAACGTTCTCTGGTCCAACCTGGCCACTCCGGAACGGGTCACCGGTAACCGGTGGCTACTTGGGGACACTTCGGAATTTGCAAGGAACCATGTCATGTGACATATCAAAATTCATCAAATTAAAAACTATGACCATTTTAAGTAATGCCAACGTCCTCTGGCCCAACCTGGCCACTCCGGAACGGAACACCGGTAACCGGTGGCCACTTGGGGACACTTCGGAATTTGCAAGGAACCATGACATGTGACATATCAAAATTCATCAAATTAAAAATTACGACCATTTAATGTAAAGTCAACAAACCATACAAAAATACAAAAATACAAAAATACAAAAATACAAAAATACAAAAATACAAAAATACAAAAATACAAAAATACAAAAATACAAAAATACAAAAATACAAAAATACAAAAATACAAAAATACAAAAATACAAAAATACAAAAATACAAAAATACAAAAATACAAAAATACAAAAATACAAAAATACAAAAATACAAAAATACAAAAATACAAAAATACAAAAATACAAAAATACAAAAATACAAAAATACAAAAATACAAAAATACAAAAATACAAAAATACAAAAATACAAAAATACAAAAATACAAAAATACAAAAATACAAAAATACAAAAATACAAAAATACAAAAATACAAAAATACAAAAATACAAAAATACAAAAATACAAAAATACAAAAATACAAAAATACAAAAATACAAAAATACAAAAATACAAAAATACAAAAATACAAAAATACAAAAATACAAAAATACAAAAATACAAAAATACAAAAATACAAAAATACAAAAATACAAAAATACAAAAATACAAAAATACAAAAATACAAAAATACAAAAATACAAAAATACAAAAATACAAAATACAAAAATACAAAAATACAAAAATACAAAAATACAAAAATACAAAAATACAAAAATACAAAAATACAAAAATACAAAAATACAAAAATACAAAAATACAAAAATACAAAAATACAAAAATACAAAAATACAAAAATACAAAAATACAAAAATACAAAAATACAAAAATACAAAAATACAAAAATACAAAAATACAAAAATACAAAAATACAAAAATACAAAAATACAAAAATACAAAAATACAAAAATACAAAAATACAAAAATACAAAAATACAAAAATACAAAAATACAAAAATACAAAAATACAAAAATATAAAAATACAAAAATACAAAAATACAAAAATACAAAAATACAAAAATACAAAAATACAAAAATACAAAAATACAAAAATACAAAAATACAAAAATACAAAAATACAAAAATACAAAAATACAAAAATACAAAAATACAAATGGAGTAGGGTCATTTCAGGGCGGGAGTTGGAGCCAGAAAATTCTTTGAAGCTTGAGTAGGTGAATTCAAATCTTGTTGGCAAGTTGATGTTGGAATTTGAGTCAGAGTCGCAAAAATTTCAGAAGCCAGAGTCGACTCCGACTTCATCAAAACTCACCTGACTTCGAAACCCTGCTTTCATACATTGAAATATTTAGATACTTGATCTTCTTTGATTCTTGAAATACTTGCATGCTTTAAGAATTAGATATATAATGAATACTTGGAATTATTTAAATATTTTAAATACTTTTAAAATATAAAATATTTGAATACTTCAAATACTTTGAATATTTGGAATACTTTGAATATCTTAGAAACTTTTAAAATTTAAATTACAGGAAATACTTGAAATGTTTGAAATACTTGAAATATTTGAAATACTTAAAACACTTGAAATACTTGAAACACTTGTTAAACTTGAAATATATACTCGAAATACTTGAATTTTGAAACACTTGAATTGAATACCTATTTTGGAAACATTAAATACTGTAATATTTCTTAAAAACTTTAAGTACCGTAAACTGGGGTCAATCGGGACACATGGGGCGAATTGGGACAGCAGTTTTAACCATGTTAGAGCACAGTATTTTGATTTTTCTGGTTGGTTTCGGTTAGAACAGACTCTGGCCAACAAAATGTGTACCGTAAACTGGGGTCAATCGGGACACATGGGGCGAATTGGGACAGCAGTTTTAACCATGTTGGAGCACAATATTTTGATTATTCTGGTTGGTTTCGGTTAGAACAGACTCAGGCCAACTAAATGTGTACATCCATTTCCAAATTTAAAAGCTTTAAGTGCTATAGAAACTACTGTCCCTATTCAGACTGTAGTCCCGATTCACCCCAGATTACGGTACATCCATTTCCAAATTTAAAAGCTTTAAGTGCTCTAAAAATTGTTGTCCCTATTCAGACTGTAGTCCCGATTCACCCCAGATTACGGTACCTGGAATTCTTGAAATTTCCGAAATACTGAAAATACTTGATCTGCCCCTGTTCACATAAATGCCTACATGCATTGTCACCCAGCAGTCAAAATAATGGAAAATCGAGTCTGGACTGTACTTTTTCCTTGAAATAATACTCCTCTCCATGCGAATAATTGTCCCTTACATAACTTACCTTAACCACGCGAACATGCCCCAGAGGCCAAACTGTCGAAAAACTAATAAGGCTTTTGATAAATTCAATCACACTAATCATTTTATTTTCTCTCTGAAAATCAACACCCACACCAAATCCACCAACCAGCTGGCCAGCACGTCAAAACACGTCTGATTTCCCAAGCGTTACTGGTCGACTTCGAAAAAGTAACGCAATCTTTTGGCTTTAAACAAGGATCACAAGTTCGTGAACTAGTTCATAACTCTATGAAGGGCATATCATGATTTCTAGATTAAATTTTCAAAACAACCTATCCCTCATGGGTTTCCTATGCAGATAGGACCTTTTGAAAATTTAATCGAGATTTCATGATTTTTGTACCATGATTTCATGAATTTGTTCACGTTTCCATGAACACGTTTGTTTGCTAAATTCGTGATTTTTTGTTCATGGCTACGGGAACGCTTTTTTTTGCGTGTAATTTGATAATACTAATAACACTAAACATAAACAAAGACAATATAAATTTTTTAACAAAGCTTGCTGAAAGTTAAACACTTTATATTATTAAAAACATTTTGTAACATTTCCAATCGACTGTGGTACATTTAACCGGAAGTCATTTCACCTAATGGACAATAATTTTGCTGTTAATTTCATCGAATAAAACATTGAAAAAATGTTTTTAACTTTAAAAAAATATGGCCTATCTTTTTGCAAAATTATTTGAATCATTTTTCTTTGAAAGAATGCAAACCTCACATAAGCTTTTCTCGAAAGCATTTTTATCTTTTCAAAACTGGTCATGTTTAGCAGAATGTAAAACTTCACAGAAAAAAAACTCGAAGAATCTTAGTGATAGTGGTTATCGGGACGATAACAATTACGCTGACCAATTACGCTGAAATGGCAAAAATGACTGCGCTGGCTTTACTCGAGGGGAAGCATAAACTTAAAATTGACTGACCCAACCAAATCATACCTTTTTTTGCTTTTTTGCTTTATCAGATTTTTTTGGTTGTAAAATTTTGCAATTTTTACAAAATACTAAAATTTTCACAAAATACCGTATTTTTTCAAAAATTCTCAAATTTACAAAATACCGTACTTTGTTAAAATTTGAGTATTAAATTCTAAAAACTTTAAAACAGTGAGAATGCATACAAATTTTTGTTTCGTTTGATACCCAGATTGCATCATATTATCAAAAAAAATCAAAAGCTTTGAAAACATCTCGTGGTTTGGTAAGATCAATTCAATTTCAGAAATATATTAGAAATTAGTTATCATCTGTTATCGTCGATAAAATCATCGCCTGCAAAATTATCTAAATAACGTTAACGATAGAACTATCGTTATTGTTATCGGGCCACGATATTGTAATCGTTAACAACCTTGTTCACAATAATTCAAATAACTATTCCTGTATGAACGAAAGTAAAAACTCAGCAGTTTTAATTTAAAATCACAATTATTTAGCAAAAACTGATAATTAGTTAAGAATTTGACAATGTTTCATTTAAAAAATCACAGACTTTTTTTCTGAAAATTATTTTAGGTTAATTCCAAGGAACGGTTCAATGCTCGTTTTAATAATAGGAAAAACATCTATTTTTTATTTTGCTCTTATTCCCAAACTCCACATTTTAACAATGTTTTTATAAACATTAATTTTCTTATTCAAAAAAAATATTTTCCAAACATTGAAAAATCACTTTAAAATAGATAAAATCCATCTCACAAAATAAAATAGGAATCATAAAAAAGAAGAACAATTCTAATTTCATAGATAATTTCATGTGTTGCAGATATGGCAAAAACTTTTTTTATTTTTTTATGAAAAAAACAATTCAATTTCCTCAAAAATAAATAAAAATCATTTTCTCCAATAGTTTAAGGAACTCATCGTGTTTGGAAGAATGCCAAACCCACAGTATTTTTTTAAACATAATTTGTTTTTTTTTTCAAACTAATTTGTTTTCAAAGAACTGATCGTGTTAAAAATTAAAAAAACTCAACAAAATTTTAAAAATTAATGAAATAATTGATTTAACACCAGAATCAAAAAATAAATGCAAAAACCATTGAAAAATGTATAATAGACCCGTAAAGTTGATATGCAATTATAAGTTTAAAAGAATGTAAGATCTGACAAAAAAATTTAGGGATTGTACATCTAAAATTCAATAAAATTCAAAAGATATTTGAATCAACTAAACTGTCTTCCTTGACCTGATCAAAAGTGTTAACTAACAAGATATCGTACCCAATAAATCAACAAATTACAAATTACAAATAAACCCAAACATGTCAAAAATGATTCTATACGCAGGAGAATGCATTTTAAATTGATTTCAGTTGGGTGCACTTAAATTTTCATTGAAAAATTGCCATTGAAAAAAAATAATGTTGGGCCAGCTTTGAACGGAAATAAGAAAGAAAAGTAATTCTTAAGGCCGGGACCGTGGTGTAGGGGTAAGCGTGATTGCCTCTCATTCAGTCGGCCTGGGTTCGTTCCGAGAAGGTTCCGGTGGCAAATTTGGGACGAGATTTGTTTGATCACGCCTTCCGTCGGACGGGGAAGTAAATGTTGGCCCCGGTCTAACCTAGAGGTTAGGTCGATAGCTCAGTCCAGGTGTAGGAGTCGTCTCCCTGGGTCCTGTCTCGGTGGAGTCGCTGGTAGGCAGTTGGACTAACAATCCAAAGGTCGTCAGTTCGAATCCCGGGGTGGAAGGAAGCTAAGGTGTAAAAAGAGGTTTGCAATTGCCTCAACAATCAAGCCTTCGGACACCTAGTTTCGAGTAGGAATTTCGCAGTCGAGAACACCAAGGCAATGCTTTAGAGCGTAACCATTTTTCCTGATTTATTATCATCAATACCTACAACTTTGCCAAAGACAATAATTAGTGTTTTGTATGATACTTATTTTATTAATTTTTTCACTTGACATTCAAGAATGGTTAAACAAACTCATTGAAAGAACCCGAGCATAGGTAAATAACAAGGGAAATGCATAATAATACCTTTCTCTGGTATCAATCCCAAATTTTGGTATTCCTGGACCCTTTAAAATTTGTCTTAAGGATTATGCTAGAGCAAAATGTGGTATCATACCAATTTAAGGTATTGTTTTTATATTGCAAAATTGCAGAATTTGTCAATGGTCGAACACCACATTTTGGTATTCTTTTGGTTTTACAGTATTTTATCAAATTCCTCTGAAACTATGGGAAAATGTTGACCAATTTTGACAAAATAATTAATTTTGCGCTAAAATGATGTCTCAAAGCGAATGCTTTCATTGAAAACCGGAAATTTCAAACTTGATTTTAAACATTTTTGATATACCCCCTACAGAAATGACTTGAAATTGTGGAAAATTTTCTAAGTCAGGATGGCACATTTTGGTATTAAAGTGTTTTATCAAATTCCTCTGAAACTATGGGAAAATTTTGACCAATTTTGACAAAATAATTAATTTTGCGCTAAAATGATGTCTCAAAGCGAATGCTTTCATTGAAAACCGGAAATTTCAAACTTGATTTTAAACATTTTTGATATACCGCATACAGAAATGACTTGAAATTGTGGAAAATTTTCTAAGTCAGGATGCCACATTTTGGTATTATTTTGGTATTAAAGTGTTTCATCAATTTTCTCTGAAACTATGGAATTTTTTTTAAAAATTTTGGCGAGATAATTAATTTTGCGCTACAATGACTTGAAACATAAAAATGTTAAAGCTGATTTAATTTTTTTTGTGATATACTCACTAATATTTTTTTCAAAAACGTTGAAATTTCTTTAAGTCGGGATAACCAAATATTTTGAAAAACGAGTCAATCAACAGATCATTGAATTTTGGTGAATTTCAATCCGGTTTCATTTTAATAATACTTATTTTTCAATCTTGTTATTTTTCAGAAGCTTCAAGAACTTCAAGCACAGGCCGTTCATCAATGACAAATGCATTCGGTGTGGTGAAGAATATCACTAAGAACAACATGGAATCATCAGGTGAGTAGATTTGGCTGTTGCATATGGATCATTTCCGTTTTTTTCACTAACTGCAACTGCTGCACTAAAAATGGTAAGAAAATACCAAATTTTGGTATTACTTGTGCAAATACCAGCGACCAAAATGTGCTCTTGGTTGCCCAGTAATAAATGGTAAAATACCATGAAATCATACCAAAATCATGTTTGTGGAAGACCACAGGAATACCAAAATATGATTTTCCAAGGGCGCGGGAATACCTAAAATTAAAACCATGGCAATACCAAGTTTTGGTATTCAAGCAATGTTCAAAAATCCAGAAGACCTCAACTTGGTATTGAAATGATTTTATTTTGTGGTATTATTTTACCTTTGGAATAACATGTTTTGGTATTGTTGTGCCCTTTCACATACAAGACTTTGGTATGATTTCATGGTATTTTACCATCTATTACTGGGCAACCAAGGGCACATTTTGGTCGCTGTTATTAGCCCAAGTAATACCAAAATTTGGTATTCCCGTGTTATTTACCCCTGCTCGGGAAACTCTGCATACATTTGTACAATTCAATTATGCAAAAACCCAAAAGTGCAGTATCTTTAGCTACAACGGAGTTTAATCCTCTAATGCATCGAAAAGTGAAACAAATGCATCCCATTCAAAATATTCCAGAACTGCAACGGAAACGGAACCGTTACGAAAGTAAAGCCAACTCTTATCGCACTCCAAAGTCTCGTTCTCTCCGCACCAGAACTGTTTTTCCAACCATCCCGCTCGTTGTTAATGCTAATGATGTACACTTTTCCGCGCCGTTACCAAACAACACCGGGGCACCCTCGCCGTCAGAAACTCATCTTCACCGGGCACAGAATTCTGGCGGAAGATTGAACGCGATAGCTCACAACACGGCGCTGGAACTGTTGCCAGTTTCGGGGGGTTTTCTTTGTTCCTTGTTGCAAGCCACAACATGTGAAGTCTGTTTATTACAACCGAATTATTATTATGAAACCATTCACTTTGCCAGCATGCAGGTAATAAATCCTTTCTTCAGCACGTACCTCGTGTACAAGTCAAAAAGGGGAGCCACTTGGAAAGGAAAACAATTCGCCGGGAGTATCCTGGCTGGTTTCTAGAAAGATCTTGAAGCTTTTCATATTTTTTATGGAGTACACCAAAATTCAATATGTGAAATGAAACAACATTTCAGCTCAAGAGTTGTTGGAAACAATCTTAGAGATTTAGATAGACAGCAACTGATATTTTCCCAAACCTTAAAGCTAGCTTTTTTTTATCAAGATATCTTCCCCAAAAGGCCAACGACCATTTGAACAAATGAGAAATAACTTCAAACGACCTTGAAAAGTTACAACTTTTATCAAACTTTTCATTTCGCAATTTCTTCGTAGCCAAGGGTAACTTTTCTGGCATCGTAGGCATCCCCCAAAATAAACGAGAGAGGGCGACACGCATCAGCGACTTTTCTGAACTGGCCGCGTGCCGAGCCGTGATGCCGTTGCGGTCAACGGCCATCAACGACGTGCCGCACTGTGGATAGCTGGCTGCCGAAAGATGAGATAACCCAGCACGTTGACGTGGTGCTCGCTTGACTGCAGCGGTATTTAATTCAAAATATGCCTTATTTCTTGAAATTAATGATTGTGCTCTGTTCGATTGCCAAAGCAATTTTTATAAAAAATTTGAAACAAATGTATTAAACTTAAAAGATTTACTATGGTTTTGTTCAGTAAAGTCCTGGAGATTTTGTCCAAACAATATTTTAATTTAATGTTTTTTTATATTTAAAAAAAACCGCCTTGGGAAAATGTTATTCAAAACCACCTAAATTTAAGAAATCAGCGGTTTTCCACGAAAACAGCATGAATCGAAAAAAAAAGTTCTCCGATCGGGCTTAAAATCTCAAAATCAAAATCTGGGGGTTCCTTGGCCGAAATAATTAGACCCGTATTTTTTTGTTTGGCCATTAGGGTGACCTACACCGTGTAAGGGTGGTCAAAAAAATTACCATTTTCGTGGATTTTCGCAAAAAGCACTTTCATTACTCCGCGCCATTTCAACCGATTTTAGCTGTCTTGAACGCAATCGGATCGGAGAACTTTTTTTTTCGAATCATGCTGTTTTCGTGGGGAATTTATAACATCACAAATCTCTTGCCGCTTCGAATTTTCAAGAAATTTGTTTTAGCAGTTTTTTTTTATCGAGAAGTTTTTTATATCTAAAAATCATGCTGAGATAGAAATTCAGTGCCAAAATTACTCTGCAAAGTTCCATTTTTGGTTTTTTTTTATCATTTCTCATCATGATAGAAAAAATGGATAGCTTGTATCATTTCCAATTATTCATTGATAAGATATTTTGTATCGTCGTTGTCGTGCTATCAACGTGCATTTTAGGCCACATTGAGTTTGGAATGCCATTTTGTGCATCTCTCAATGCCTCACCTTTTTAACATCACATATCCCCTAAATACGATTTCGATCCTAAAGTTTTCAATACAAACCGAAAATACTTCGTGCTTCTTGTCACTCTTCGTATGAAAGAAGTTTCAATCATGTAGTGCTTTCTTGACACACCCTGAAAATTGCTGTAAGTGCGACAATTGGCCAAAGGCATTTCAGGTCAGAACGCGTTTGACACACGTATATGCCCAAGTAGCGTAAATATTTGTAATTATGATTCGGGACTCTGGCAACCAAATTCAATAAAAAACTTCGTGATAATTCTCAAGGTGGTCACCTAAATAAAACGTGTTTGTTATTGTTTACAATGTGTGCTCTTTATTTGTTTATTCAAGTTTTTATTGAAACGTCAAAAAGCGACAAACGATAAGATAGCACGATAACGTCGCTATTATAACAAATTTACGTCCAAGAGGTCATCTCACAACAAGGAAGCTACACTTTTTGATAGAGATATAAAAAAAAACAAATAATTTTATACACATTTTGAAAATTTGAAGAATCAGATAAGAACTTTTTACAATTTATTTTAGTAAATGTGAGTTTGCAATTTTTCGAGTTTAACCGGAGTAGGCCGAGAAATTCATGTATGATTTGGTGAGCAATGCGCAACCAATCGCTGGTTGTTGTCGATTCGATCAAGATTCATTCAGTGAACAATCAATTCAGACATTTCTTTCGCTCTGAATATAGGAAAAAATCGTGACGTCAGAAATGAACTCAAATCACTCAAAGTTCATTTTGTGAGTGACTTTAACATTTTGGCCTAGTTTGACAGCTACATAGAGGAGAAAATTGTGACGTCAGAAATGAACTCTAGTCACTCAAAGTTCATTTTGTGAGTGACTTTAACATTTTGCCTTATTTTGAAAGCTACCTTGTCCCCAGTTTTTATGTGGGAGAGAAAAGGAGGCGAATACTTCTCCGAAGTACCCGAATCATACCTGTCAAAATTACTAGCCTCAAAATTTTGTCGCGAGTTGCTTTTCTCCTCTATAGAGGAGAAAAGCAACTCGCGACAAAATTTTGAGGCTAGGAATTTTGACAGGTATGATTTTCATAAAGTATTCGCCTCCTTTTCTCTCCCACATAAAAACTGGGGACAAGGTAGCTGTCAAACTAGGGCTAACTGTTAAAGTCACTCACAAAATGAACTTTGAGTGACTTGAGTTCATTTCTGACGTCACAATTTTTTCCTCTATTGCTGGTTGTTTAGGTATCGTATTCGATCAAGATTCATTCAGTGAACAATTAATTCAGACATTTCTTTCTTTAGTTTCATTATAGAAGAGTCGCTCTGAATTGAGGCCAAAAGTTCGAGGTGACAGAAAAGCAATATAATTGTGTCGTTTGAAATCAGTTTTTTTTTTCAACGATTTGAAAACATTTTTAACAATAATCATAATGTATAACTATAGCTTAAGACCAGTCTTGTTTCGATTACCCTTATACACTAAGCTTAACCCCAGAACGGCTTCTTGTGGGTCTTCTTGATGTACACGGTGAACGGAACTGGCTTCTCGATGTAGACCGGTTCTTTCACGTACACCGGATAAGGCTTCTCAACATGAACTGCGTACGGTTTTGGGACCTCGACGTATTCCTTCTTGTAAACGGGAATCTTGACCTCGACTGGGTACGGAACGGGACGGTCAACCTGGACGGGGTACTTTTTCTCGACATACACGGGGTACTTCTTCTCGACGACCACCGGGACCTTGGTTTCGGTGTGCACCGGGTACGGGACATTCACGTGGACTGGCACGTGCTTCTCGACCTCAACTGGGTACGGCACGGGGATCTTCTTGGTGATGATGTGCTTGACCTCCTTCTTTAGTTCCCAGTCGTGAGTGTTCTGGTAGTAATGCTCGTCGTCGTCCTGGTGGTCGTACAAATCATGCTGGTTCTGATACTGCTGATGATGATGATGATCGTACCCGTTGTGGTCGTAGTCGGAGAAATCGTAGCTATTCTCGTGTCCTTCTTCCAAGATTCCGCGCATGTCCTTTTGGGAATTGTCGACTGCCGCACAGCTAGCGATGGCCGCGGCCATAGATAACACAATGAACGCCTAGAATTAAAATCAAAATTAATATTTCTCCATGGGAACCGTTTCAGCTGAACCTACCTTCATGTTTGCCTTTCCTCGATGCAACTTGAACAACCGATCACAACTGACTGATGATTGAGCATTGGAAGGGTTGGAGTTTTATATAGAAACAATTTTCTTTTCTTACTGTTGTAAAGATATGAATTTGGAAGTTGCTATTCGTCGTCACCACTGTTATCACAATAACAATGTTGTTGATCACAACTTTTCTATTTTATTAACCTTGAATTCCAACAGACTGCGAAATATTGAACCTCTTCACGACAAGAGATGATGACGACGAAGAGCTGCAGCTGTAGAATTGATTATCTTCGCAACGGTCGCAACCCACCGGTGGCTGATGCAGAAGGTAGTGATGAAAAGTTCAATGAGAAAAGCCAAAAGAAAACAAGAAAACTGTTTCGGTATAAAACTCCAAACTTTTCAAAGCTCAATCATCAGTCAGTTGTGATCGGTTGTTCAAGTCACATCAAGGAAAGGCAAACATGAAGGTAGGTTCAGCTGAAACGGTTCCGATGATGTCATATTAAACTTGATTCAAATTCTAGGCGTTCATTGTGTTATCTATGGCCGTGGCCATCGCTAGCTGTGCGGCAGTCGACAACTCCCAAAAGGACAAGCGCGGAATCTGGGAAGAAGGACACCAGGACAACTACGCTTTCTCCGAGCACCACAACGGGTACGATCATCATCAGCAGTATCAGAACCAGCATGATCTGTACGACCACCAGGACGAGCATCACGGACATCACGAGCATGACGACGACGAGCATCACTACCAGAACACTCACGACTGGGAACCAAAGAAGGAGGTCAAGCACATCATCACCAAGAAGATCCCCGTCCCGTACCCAGTTGAGGTCGAGAAGCACGTACCAGTCCACGTGAACGTCCCGTACCCGGTGCACACCGAAACCAAGGTCCCGGTGGTCGTCGAGAAGAAGTACCCCGTGTATGTCGAGAAGAAGTACCCCGTCCAGGTTGACCGTCCCGTCCCGTACCCAGTCGAGGTCAAGGTTCCCGTTTACAAGAAGGAATACGTCGAGGTCCCAAAACCGTACGCAGTTCATGTTGAGAAGCCTTATCCGGTGTACGTGAAAGAACCGGTCTACATCGAGAAGCCAGTCCCGTTCACCGTGTACATCAAGAAGACCCACAAGAAGCCGTTCTGGGGTTAAGCTTAGTGTATAAGGGTAATCGAAACAAGACTGGTCTTAAGCTATAGTTATACATTACGATTATTGTTAAAAATGTTTCCAAATCGTTGAAAATAAAATAAAAAGAGAACTAATTCCAAACGACACAATTAGATTGCTTTTCTGTCACCTCGAACTTTTGGCCACAAATCGGAGCGCCGCTGTCAGCCCGAAACTATAGAGAACGAGCGAGAGGACTGAGTTGTCTGCTGCACTTTGAACCACCCACTCCATCCGCCAGCCAGTCCGAAATTACCATGTTAACCTGTAAAAGCAGTTGTCAGTTCCGAAAAACCACTGGCTCGGTTGGTGGCTTTGGCTTGTGGGCTGTTCGGGTTAGGGTGACCACCTGAATTGAGTAATTATGTTTTACTTCGAATTGTTCAGCAAAACATTTTAATTTCTGGCAAGGATTTGATTCAGATTTGAATGATGGGACAACTTAAAAGAATGTGGGGCATCCTAACGCTAGGGTTGCATTTTAAAACTGTCTACTAGGGTAGTTTTCTCTCGCATTGGTGGTGCTTTTATACATCAGTATGCAATCCACCATGCACCCGAAAACTATCGTCGGGTTAGGTTCAGGGTGAGACACTAACAGGATGAGGCCATAGGTCCAGTGAGGTCATTTGTGCACTCGAAATAGGTTATGTATGCAATAGTTTGCTGAAGACAGCCAATGCAATGATCGAGAATATTGATAATGGCATTCTTGTTGCACGAAACGAAGGCATGAAGATTTTTTATTATGTTTCGTTTGTCCTGAGTTTCTTTGAGATGGATACAGAGCAATCTCACGGTTGTTTATTTCCAAAAAAATAAAAGGTGAGTAATTTGCGCTGGAATTGACTTATGAACCAGAAAACTTCAGGAGATGTTTACTGATTACCACCCACTATTATTTTTTTTTAATTTCGTACTCCAATATTCTGACTAATTAGTTTTAACATTCATTTAGATCAAACAACTCGCAACAAATTCAATGGTTATCCCCGGAAGATCGGTCCCCCACAAAATTGCTCCCATAATAATTTTCTCCCTAGCTGGCAGCTCCATGATGCCCTCCCCCTAAGCTTGCTCCCCAGTGGTTCAGTCGATATTTTGTCGGAAGGTGTTAAAATACACACCGGGTACACTATTATTATCGTGCCGCGCCGCCATGGCTGTGCAATGTTTGCCCTGTTTTCCCATTAGCATAAATTATTGTAACATTAATCTGAACGTGTTATAACAAATTGCTAATTCCAGTCATTATTACCCCGGAATAATTCATGCTCACCAGGACCAGACCCTGTAGCCAGTCTGGAAGAGAAGGAGGTGGACGCTCCATTGTGTAACGTAGCTCTGTAATACTCGAAATAAATGAGGAGGCACTTCTTCACGCCCGCCGAAATCGGCGGGATGAAAGCAACACCCGGTCGATGCTCCGAACCCCCAGACTGGTTGCTTCATCGTGGTTGGGGAAGCCATGAATTCGATATCCACTTCTAATCAAAGGACTTTTGTCGTGCTTCACCTGGTCCGGTTCGGTGTTTGGGCATCGTAATGAAGAAATCCACGTAGAACCGCATATTTAACTGAACGGTAGTAAACATCCATCGAAAGTGACGAACAAGATTAGTTACAAAATATGAAAGACCAAAACAAACACTAGCCCTATAACCATTTTCCTGACATCATACGGCACCCACTTTACGGTGTTAATGTGCAAAAAGAGATGCTTTCTATAACAGCAACGATCTGAAGGCATGCCGGCAGGATCGGAACTCGATAATCCGCCTTTGTAAATCGAACCTTTTTCAAATAAATTGAAAAATTTAAAAAAAAAACTTTAGAAAAAATCATGATTTTCTATTGCAAATTTTATTTCAAATTTATGTCCAAAAAAACAAAAAAATAAAAATAAATTTGTGATTTCAAAAAACTTAAACTATTGATTTCCAACTCTTGTTTAATGTTATTTAAGTATTTTCAATCAAATAGAGCTTTTTGCTCAATTTTTATTGGGACCACAAATCAGGAAAAGACATTAAACTATCGAAAAATTGTATATATATTTTTTATAAATTCAATAAAATTTGTAAACTTTTCACTGATAACACCATATGCATATAAAGCAGTTTGTATTTTTTTTTTTTTTTTTTGCATTGATATATTGAAAGTTGGGCTTAAAACTTGATATATGCAGTTTCAATGTTATTTTTGTTAGTCCATATTTGTTAGTTCAGTGGTATTCAACCTTTTTCGTCCCGCTCCCCCTTGGAATATTTTCATGGGCTTCATTCATCCCCTCCAATATTCACTATTAACTTATTTGAAAAAAAGTCTTAAAAAAACTTTGAAAATCTTTCGAAACTTGTGGAAAGGCCTAGATTTGATTTGATTTGAACAAGGAAATAAAACAAAAATATGTTTATTTTTATTCAATCTATTGTAAATTAACAATGATTGGTACAAATTTGGGAGGATGGTACAAATTTTATTTAAGGTTGTTGTCTCATGGTCATGGTCCAAGAGCAAAAATCCACTAATATATTTTTTAGGCTTTAATCTAGCCCAAAAAATCAAAATTGCCAAAATGTCTTAAAGTGCCTTTTTTGATTAAATATACAAAAATAAACGTTATTTGAAAAAAAAAAAACGTGATTTACTGAAAAATTTCACAAAACTACGTTTTTTCGAAAAACATGCTCAAAATTTCAGTATTTTACAATATGGGCATCAAATGATCAGGAATGTTGCATACATTTTGAAAATTATAACACATTTTTTTCAAATACAAAAAAAAATCACAAAGCATCGTATTTTTGAAAAATATACTCCAAGTATTAGTTTTTTACAATATGGGTACCAAATGATCGGGATTTTTCATACACTTCGAAATTCATGAAAAAAAAATGGAAAGTACTAAAATTATTCTTAGAACCACGTATTTTCGAAAAAAATGCTAAAAATTTCAAGTTCCGTATTAAATAATGAGGTTTTTTTTTAAATACATTTCGAAAGTTTTAAAAAAAAGTAAATCTTTCCCAGTTCCTGAGGGGAACACCCTTGAAGAGTATCGGGGCAAGCATTTACAAAGCGGATTCAGTAGCAGTTTTTAACTCAACTTAATGTTAACATGTTAAGGTTAATGTTAACATTCCATAGGTCGCCTTCCTAAGGTGTCGTTGATAAGGTCCAGCTTGTGACGATGCACTACCTTCGCTTTACTAAGCAATCGAATCCAGAAGAGAAACGATCACCAGTTGTGTTGGTCCGAGTCGGGATTCAAACCCCGAATTACCGCTTACGAGGCGGAAGCGTTACCACTAGGCTACGTGACTCGGTCAAAGTTATAAAACATTTTTTTTTTAATACCCGTATTTAAAAAAACTGAAATTTTGAGTAAATTTTAGAAAATACGTAGTTTTGTACAAAAATTGAGTATTTAAAAAAAAATTGTGCTATTGCTTTCGAAACGTATCAAAAATTCCCAATACCAAATACCCGATACCCGAAACCAAAACTGAAATTTTGAGAATTTTTTTCGAAAATACGTAGTACTGTGAAAATTTCGAGCCTATTTAAAAATTGATGTTGGTACTTTCGAAATGAATTAAAAATCCCTGTAAATCCCGTAAAAAATGTTTTTTTGAGTATTTTTCGACCATACGTAGTTTTGTGAAATTTTGAGTATTTAAAAAAAATTGTGTTGTTGTAAAAAACTGAAATTTGGAGTATTTTTTCAAAAAATACGTAGTTTTGTGAAAATTCTGAGTATTTTCAAAAAAATATAACTTTCGAAATGTATGAAAAAATTGCAATCATTTGATACCCATATTGTAAAAAAAATAAATTTCATGTATTTTTTTTTTGATTTTTTTTGTGTTTAGAAATTTTTTTGATGAATTTCGAAATGTATGAAAAAATTCTGATCATTTGATATCCATATTGTAAAAAACTGAAATTTTGAATATTTTTTTGAAAATACGTAGTTTTGTGAAAATTCAGAGAATTTTCAAAACTTTTTAAGTTACATTTGAAATGTATGGAAAAAACCGATCATTTGACCTATATTACAAAACAATATTTTTTAGAATTTTTCCGAGTAAAATTGCATTTTCAAAATACAGGAAAAATACGTAGTTTTATGATTTTTTTTATGTAATTATAAATGCAATGGATAGGTGACATCATTCCAATTTCAAAACACTAAAATTATTTGAAGTTTGGATGATCTTTCATAGCCAATGTCTCCTATATAAACCAAATCCCATAAGCTCTATGCTTCAGTTAAGCGCTGGGCCGTGCTAAACCAAGGCAGCTGAACGAATCAATACCGGGGCATGACTGTTTGTATGTTAAAGCGAAACTATTGTTCAAATTTCTTCGTTTTTGTAGATTCTATTCAAAGAAGTCCACTTTTGGCAAAGTTAAAAATTTTTTTCGTAGTCCTATATTGGACCCTCTTAATTTTGCTCGAAATTGAGCAGTTCCTGGTGCTGTTTCATTAAAGGTTTTTAAATTAAATTATTTTGACTAACTGAAGTCAAGTTATGATCAAAAAATGATTAGATAGTTAATCCAATCAAAAAAGGAAATGCTGTTTTGTTGTGAAAATGCTAGTGGCCATTGCTGATTTCAGGTGTCGAACTCAAAACACGTATGTTGGCGAAAATGACAATCAAATGTCATTATTTTTTTTTTGGAATGATGCTGAACACGCCAAATAAAAGGTTTGTTGACAAATATCTGCTTGAAATTGTGTTTTTATTGAATTTTTCATCAAAACATCTTGAAAGGGTTCACTATAGGAAAGGGGTTTTCAAAATAGAGTAGCGACACAATATTTATATCTTGAACGATCAATCATGGTCTTCACGTTAAGATATCTTAAAAATGATCATTCAAATGTCACCTTATTGCATAAAAGAAAACCTGTTTAAAGTGTTAAGTAAGAGATAGGCTTTTAAGTCAATTCAGCTAATATTATTCGGTATTTGGTAATGGATTGTTAGTTTGAACTTATTTGTATGAGGCTTAGGAGCACCGCCTACCGCCTTGTAATATCGTATAAATCACACTTTTATCATTTTAAGTAGAGCCACAAAGTGATATGTCTCTGCAGATGCGATATTTCCTTCAGATTTTCTTCAATCGATGAGATGCAAGTACTGGTAAATTTCCACATACCTGTTGGCAACGCTTTAGTCCACTTTCCGAACAGTTGAACTTTTTCCAACAAAACCTCCTTTCAAACGCTCCACTTCGTTATTCCACGTGGACTCGCCATTCTAACAACTCTGATGTTCCGATCCGGATCCGGTTCTGTCCGATGATGAAACAAGGTCTCGCCGGGTTACTTTTGCTTTTCCATTCATGGCTCCAGTCCGATTCTCCCACCCGGCTCAACTTTGCACAGAACTGTAATCAAGAAGCGATTGTGCAGCAGCGAGAGTTCTCGAGCTCAATCGCCGCAGGGCGACAGTGTCGGGACCCATTCACAAGCCGATTCCGGGGTCCACTCACCGTGGAACAAGCGTACGTACGTCATACGAATGGCCCGGTGATTGAATCCGTGTGCGATGGATGGTTGAATGCAACTCTGCAACGGCTACGGTCATGGCGATGAGTTTTGAACAGGAATGTTAATAACGTATCACTGGTCCAGGTAGGTAGAGTCCCGGGTAAGTTCGATGTGCGATTTTGCAATAGGGTGGCGCATTAAGATTAATAAAGTTTTTATTTTATTTCTGGTGTGTTTAAAAAATTATAATATTTTTAAAAAGTTAATGTTAAACCACTTTTCCAAAATTGTTGATAGCTGTAACTAGTACAAATTTCCAGAATTGATCCACTCTAAAGTTCTCACAGTTGTCCGGCTCACTGCACGGTCTTCCGGTCGTGCAAAGCTCAATCATGGTGCTCCGTGAGAGTGACGGATCATCTCCGCTAATACTTTACCGTGGCTGTGAATGTCTATGAATAGAACAGACAGACAGACGGACGGTTGGGCGGCAGAAGCAGCAGTATGTAATTAGAAACCTGCCAGAAAGATTGAAACGGTCGATGCAACAGGTAAACCAGCAAGCTGTTCGCCGGGAAATTTCATCTCACTTTGGATGTTTTGAGATGAAAGGATCGAGTGAAATTTCCTTTTTTCATTGGTAGGTTGTTGAAACTCATCACCTTTCCTGTCTTTTGAGAACCGACCAAATAAAAAAAAACCTTCATATTCATAAAAAAAAAGATAAGAACAATTAGAAAATAGCAATTCACTTTCAAAACTTGAAATGGTTTTTAATTGTATTTTTTTTTTGTATGGCTCAAAATTTGTGGCAGGGTTGCCACAATTGATTCTGTATTTTTGAGGGCCTAAATCAGTATATCTGTATCAGGGGGACACAAATCTGTATTCGGAATCTGTATTGACATTTTCAAGAAACCTTTCAACAAAAAATGTTCTAAATAATATTCTAATGCGTTAAAGTGCCATTCAATCTTAAATATAATGTCTGAGCTCTTTTAGCCATTTAAACAACAAAATAAAAAAAATAATTTCAATTAATATTCAGAAAAATCTGTATATATGTATGTTTCCTTAAAATCTGTATGTCTGTATACAGCCATTCCACGTCAAACAGAAAGTCTCGAAATCAAAAGTGCTCCGATTTGGCTCAAATTTGGAGTGGGGGTTCTTTGGCCCAAATAATTAGACCCGTATTTTTTTTGTTTGGTGATTAGGGTGGTCCTATCCGAAATAGGGTGGTACATAAAATTGCGTTTTTCGTCGATTTTCGCAAAAACTTTTTTTACAAAACCTAAATTTCCAAAACAAGTATTTATGAGATTTTCCGGAATGATTTAGTGGACCAAAACCCGCAATTTTTGAGCCATATGCTCAACAAATTTGCCATCGAGGTATGATTTCTTTAAAAAAATGTGATTTTTGGAAAAAATCTAAATTTTTTACATACACTTTTTTATCTCATTTACTTTACGAAAGTACTTTACAGTTTTTTTTGTTGATAAAGTGCCGTTTTCAAGATATAGCCACAGAAAGTTTGATTTCAGTAAAATATTTGCAGCTATTCGTTTTTTAACAATATTGACAAAAGTTCAGAAAATCTGCTTTAATATTGTCTAAGAGACATTGAAGATTGAACATCTGGTTGCTAAGATACAGCGACTTAAAGAAACAGAAATGGGAAAACTTATGTTTTCCAAGTCTTACCATTTTCTAATACCGATTTTCAGCAACTAATGGTCCGATTTTCAATGTTAAAAAATGAAACATTCGTAAAATTTTCCGAACTCGACAAAAACATTTTTTTAAATCAGGACTAACATTTCAAAAAGGCGTAATATTGAATGTTTGGCCTTTTTGAAATGTTTTTCTTGCTTATTATTTCAATATAGTTTTCGGATAATTGCGAATATTTCATTTTTTAATATTAAAAATCGGACCATTAGTTGCTGAGACATCGGCATTAGAAAATGAAGAGTTGTTTGGATAAGACTTAGACAACTTAAATTTTCCTGTTTCTTTTTCTTTAGGACGCTGTATCTCAGCAATCAGAGGTCCTATCTTTAATGTCACTTATACAAATTTATAGAAAATTTACTGAGCTTAAAAAAACAATTTCAGAAATGGTCACTCATAATCACTATTTTTATTATCGATAAACTGAAAATATTTCATTGAAACAAAACTTTCGGTTGCTATATCTTGAAAATGAGGCACTTTATCGAAAAATCTGTAATGTAAATACTTTTTCGATGGATTTTGAAGTTGATTGTGGACAGTGGAACAGTGCGCACGCCTTGCAGGATTGTTCCTGTTTCGAGTGTCATTTTTTACAGTGATTGGTGATTTCAAAAGCCCTTCCTATAACATAGTTGATCAGAAGGCACGGCGTCGGGTAATTTTTGTATATTTTTTTCAAATAATGCGATAAATTTTCACGATGAAAAAGTCATTTCTATAGAATCGTTTATCGAAAGACACGCTGACATTTAGGTTAGACTATAATGTGCTGGCCACGGGAACGTCCAGACTTGCTTTTGCATCTCCATCTTTTCCATTTTCGTTTTATCGCTTTTTAGATTCGATTGTGTGTAGCGGGACCTTGTGGTTACTTTGCATCGTGATTTTCGGAGCCTTTTATTAGATATTTTATTTTTCATAAGTCCTTCTTTTACCATCATTAATCGGAACGCCGCCGGTTCAGTTCATTTCAGTTATTGTTGTAACTTCATCACAATCCTTTACGCGGTGTCCTGTTTTTTTTTCAGTTCAAATTCGTTGATCGTAATAATTTATTCCAACTTGCAGTTTTACTATTAACTCATCAGACTATCCATTTTATCAAGAGTAAAGCGTCTTTTATTTACTATTTTTGACATTTGCTCGCGTTATCTAAATTGTACAAACAGTAAAAATATACGGATAAGTCCATCCCATAGCACTAGTGCTTGGTTGGTACGCGTTCGATTCAAAAACTTTTTAAATAATTAATTATGTATCTTTCCGCACCCGGCTGCCTAAAATTTTTAACATTTCATCCGATATATAAATTGCTTATGGTTACATCACCTACCACAGTTACCTCATTATTGCCACTTACTAACCCCTCAAAACTCATGTGATACTTTGTCGGAGACGCAGCCGATTTAACGGTCTCCGTCACTCAAGTATTGGACTAACATTCCCATCCACTTCCCCGTGTCTTACTACTGGTCGTGGCCGGCGTCGGGATTGATCGGCATGATAGGAACCTTTAAAAATTGCGAAGGGGTGATGAGTGGTTCCTACTCTTCATCTGTGGTCAATAACGAAGAAGCATCGACGGGTAGACACCAATGCTATGCTATGCTATGCTGCATATTCTAATTTACTTAAAAAATGAGGTAAAACATTATTTTGCGCGAAATTTTCATTTTTTCTAAAAATCACTATTTTTAACAATTCGATTCCTCTGTGCTCTCTTATGCTAACTAGATAGGAAACCAAGCAAGCTGAATTCAAGGGAGCACAGAAAACAAACAAAAAAGGAGTTCTTAAAAAAAATCCTTTGTTTAATTAGTCTTGAAAATCAATTTTCGCTATTGATGGATAAAAAACAAAAGAAAGCAAACAAACAGCTAGACTGTTTTGCCGAAAATAGCCCTGTATCTAAGCTAGCAAGAACCAGACTCACCTTGTAACGTGGCGGACAGGGATCCGTGCAAACATTTCACTATCAGTATGAGCACCATTGTAATTTGCATGTAAACAACCTCCATTGTTGGCCGCTTCTGCTTGCTGCTCAAGCTTCCCTGGCTGCTGATATTGACTTCTTCTTCCTGCTGTGTTAGTTTTGCTGTTTGGCGTCGACTTCAACCGACAGCCCTCTTGTCCTACAACTCGTCGTCGAACAGTTCGATTGGCGATTGGCCCTTCACCGTCCTACACCGCCGTCGGATGCTGGGAAAATAATTTATTCGATTCACTACTGATTGCCACCAAGCACCACGTCTGGAAGGGGTTTCCACTTAACCGTGCCCGAGGATGTTCTTCGACATGGTCACGAAAGCTAACTCCAACTGACTGAGCTTGGTTTCAGGACTCTCCTTCTTCTTTTCTCCAACCCTGGCCGCGAGTGTTACGCGGGCTGGCCAATCCGACTCTCCAACCCGTTTCGGCACATCACCACTCTAGCGTTTTTCATGGTTCGATTTTTATGTAAATCCGGCTTAAATAAACAACACTTTTCACTTTTGCAGTGCTCACACAGCGAGTTTCTTCTTCTACGGCAGCGTATTACAAGGATTTTCAATCTATCTCCGTGGCAGCCATTTTCCACCTTGCCTTGCCACCTTGGGCCCCGGGTTTAATTCTTCTGCATTACGCGGAAAGTCGCTTAGTCTGCCAACACCGTCGTCGTGGGATCACCATCTGGAAATATCGAAGGAAAGGAAGTGTGTAGAAACGTAAGTTATGAATCAGAGTCGGATTTGGATTGAATGATATTTTTGGAGCGGTGTGTGTATGTGACAAGTTCTGTAGGGTTGAAAGCGTGGCGCGAATTTATCGGCACTTTGCTACGATTCTATGAAGGAATCGTGTCACGTTGGATACATTTCATAAAGGGGTTTATTCAATTGTGGGGAAGTTTGGCATTCAAATTTATGCGATACGGGGAATAAAAATATGTGCAGTCGAACGCAAAGGAAGTGTACACTAGAGTGACACTAGGGTGACAAGAAAAAATATAAATTTTGGAAAAAACTCAGGGGATACCCCTGGCTCGATTCTTTAGGGAAACATAAGTAACTGTGAAACTGTTGATCGTCACCTCCGACAGACACGAGCGACAAAACAAAAGGAAACAAAAAAAGTAACATTTTCAAAAACTTTTTTTTCGTAGAATCGCGATAACTCGTGATGAAAACAAGCAAACCTCTTATGTTTTCACATCAACTCTAAATACTCTAAAAGCAACCCTGCAAATCCGAAAAGTACATGGGTAATTCTCTACCAACTTGCACGAAATCGGGAAAAGTTGCCCCGACCCCTCTTCGATTTGCGTGAAACTTACTTGAAACTTGTAACTTTTGTCCCTGATCACGAGTCCGAGGTCCGTATTTGGATATCTCGTGAAGGAGGGGCGGTACGACCCCTACCCTTTTTTAAAAAGGTGAAAAAAGAGGTGTTTTTCAACAATTTGCAGCCTGAAACGGTGTTGAGAAAGAAATTTGGTGTCAAAGGGACTTTTATGTAAAATAAGACGCCCGATTTGATGGCGTACTCAGAATTCCGAAAAAAAAAACATATTTTTCATCGAAAAAAAGCACTAAAAAAGTTTCAAAAACTCTCCCAATTTTTGTTGCTTGACTGTAAAAAATTCTAGAATATGTCATTTTAAGGGAAATTTAATGTACTTTTCGAATCTACATTGACCCAGAAGGGTCATTTTTTCATTTAGAGCAAAATTTTTCATTTTAAAATTTCGTGTTTTTTTTCTAACTTTTCAAGGTTATTTTTGAGAGCTTAATAATGTTCTACAAAGTTGTAGAGCAGACAATTATAAATATTTTGATATATAAACATAAGGGGTTTGCTTATAAACATCACGAATTATCGCGTTTTTCGGAAAAAAAAAGTTTTGAAAAAGTTACTTTTTGTGTTTCTCTTTGTTTCGTCGTCCGTGTTTGTCGCGGGTGACCATGAACGGCCATGTTCGACGACGGCCAACTTTTTCAAAACGTTTATTTCGTAAAATCGCGATAACTCGTGATGTTTATAAGCAAACCCCTTATGTTTATATATCAAGTTTTTTGGACCAGAAACTTCAATGCCTGTTTGCCCCAATTCTGTTTGTCGTAGAGGGCTCATATGTGGCATGTGTTCATCTCATGTATAGGCAAACAAACGCTGAAAATTTCATCCAAATCGGAGCACCTCGATACGACCCCTAGAACAAACTGAACAAACAAATTTACCAATGATTAATCTTGAAAACGGTGCACTTTCGAATGCAAATTTGATTTTACATTTAAAACCATGGAAAAATAAAACCTGTTTTAGCAAATAACGAACGCCTGGAGAAAGGCCCTCTGAATAATGAATGTTCTTAGCAATCTTATTCGTGGGGTGTAACAGCCAGCGATTAATCACAAAATTAATCTAACTTGTTGGATTTTTAACACTTGTAAAAACTGAAGTTAAAAAAATCGCATAAAATTTCCAAAAAACTCATTTTTTCAAAATGTCGTAACCCGGCGCAAAATTGGTGTCCATTCTTTTCTATGGCTCACAATTTGCGTCTTTTGTTGTTCCCTAAAACATATCGACGCTGTCGTGCTATCTTGTCGTTTGTCGCTTTTTAACGTTCCGAGAAAAACGCGTTTGAATGTGTGATCTTGAATACACAAAAAATAGAGCACGCCATGTAAATAATAACATACACGTTTTGTTTGGTTGACCGTTCTGTGCGTTGTCCCGAAGTTTGGTTGAACTTGGTTACCGGAGTCCCGAGTTATAATTACATTTTTTTACGGTGGTCGAGCTCGTACTTTACAATTTTTAATGATGCAATATCTGAAACAAGGGAAAACAACCTCGGTGTTCCTCAGGGAAGTGTTTTAGGGCCCATTCTGTTTATAATGTATATTAATGATATGAAACTTGTTTTGAGACATTGTGACATTAATCTTTTTGCGGATGATACTGTTATTTTTGTAGCAGCAAAAAATTCAGTCGACGCTGTATTGCACTTGAACGAAGATTTAGATGCTCTTTCAAAATGGCTGAAATTCAAACAGTTGAAATTAAATATAAATAAAACAAAATACATGATTATTTCATCAAGATATCAAAACATACATGATGCACAAATTGCAATTGATGGGGAGCAAATAGATCGGGTTAATTCAATAAAATATCTAGGGGTTACTATTGACGAAAACTTAAAATTTAATATTCATATTGATAATACAATTAAGAAAATTGCTAAAAAGTATGGAATTATGTGTCGGCTAAAAAATGACCTTAACTTTCAGAGCAAAATTCAACTTTATAAATCTATAATCTCACCACACTTAGACTTTTGTTCATCGATAATATTTTTGGCAAATGAAACACAGTTATCTAGGCTTCAACGCCTGCAAAATAAAATAATGCGTTTAATTTTAAAATGTAACAGATTTACTTCTTCGACATGGATGTTAGATGCTCTGCAATGGCTATCTGTGAAGCAAAGAATAATTTTTTCCGCTATGATTTTTGTGTTTAAATTAATCAATGGTTTGTTGCCTAGATATCTATGTGATCGAATTTTACGAGGTAGTGATCTTCATGATCATTTCACAAGAAATGCAGATGCACCACGCACTCCAAACTTCTTGTTTGGAGCTGCACAAAATTCATTGTTTTATAAGGGTGTGAATATATTTAACTCGATGCCCAGACAAATTAAGAGCGAGTTTTTCACCGATGTGAAACAGGTCGTATCGAGGTGCTCCGATTTGGATGAAACTTTCAGGGTTTGTTTGTCTATACATGAGATGAACTCATGCCAAATATGAGCCCTCTACGACAAAGGGAAGTGGGGTAAAACGGGCATTGAAGTTTGAGGTCAAAAAAACATGAAAAATCTTAAAATTGCTCGCATTTCCGTAAAACTTCATCAATTCTAACTCTCTTAGATGCATTCGAATGGACTTTTGAAGCCCTTCAAAATGTGCTATAGACATCCAGGATTGGTTTGACTTTTTCTCATAGCTTTTGCAAATTACTGTCAAAAATGGATTTTTTTAAAGCCTTATTAACTTTTGGCAACAGCCTCCAACACCCATACTCCCATAGGTCAAAAGTTAGGGAATTTCATGGACTATAAGCCTACGGTTTTAACTTTTTGGCCAATCGCAGTTTTTCTCATAGTTTTACGATTTTTCTAGAACAAACATTTTGCAACGTTATTTTTTGCCCTGTAGGCCCCCATAGCGGCACTTTTTGGTCTCAATTTTGACATATTCGGAATCCTCAGAAAATTTTACATTAGATTGAGGTGTTGGAATTTTGAATTTGATTGGAAAAAATGCCATTTAGAATTAATTAAAATATTATTTAGCATTTTGTCGGATTAGGGGTAAAACAAGTTTTCGCCTACTTGATACAGCATTTGACGTATTGATCATAGGGTAAATAAGATCTATTTCTTTTTTCAAAAATGTTTTATTTAATTATTTTTTAAATCAAAATTACAACTCCAATACTTCTAACTTACGTGAAATTGCCCGAGGATTCCGAATATGACAAAATTGAGACCAAAAAGTGCCGTCTTTTTGGCCTACAGGGCAAAAACTAACGTTGTAAAATGTTTGTTCTAGAAAAATCGTAAAACTATGAGAAAAACTGCGATTGGCCAAAAAGTTAATACCGTAGGCTTATAGTCCATGAAATTCCCTAACTTTTGACCTATGGGAGTATGGGTGTTGGAGGCTGTTGCCAAAAGTTATTAAGGTTTAAAAAAAATCAATTTTTAACAGTAATTTGCCAATGCTATGAGAAAAAGTCAAACCAATCCTGGATGTCTATAGCACATTTTGAAGGGCTTCAAAATACCTTTCGAATGCATTTAAGAGAGTTGAAATTGATGAAGTTTTACGGAAATGCGAGCAATTTCAAGATTTTTCATGTGTTTTGGACCTCAAACATCAATGCCCGTTTTAACCCACTTCCCTTTGTCGTAGAGGGCTCCTATTTGACATGAGTTCATCTCATGTATAGACAAACAAACCCTGAAAGTTTCATCCAAATCGGAGCACCTCGATATGACCTCTAGAACAAACCGAGCAGAATCTACAAATACTGCCTCTTAAACAGTCAACGACAATAGCAGAGTTCAAAAGACGGTGTTGCTCGCACACTAAGTTAGTATTTTAAGTTTGACTTCATATAATTATATATTGACGGAATTCTAAAACGAATGTACAAGTGAATTGCTCAGTATGACCACATGATGATGATGGATTTTTTTTTGATTTTTGAAATGTTGTTTAAAATTAGAGTTTAAAAAAAAAATGAGAAGTCTACAAAGGTTTGAGAATCGCGCACGATATGCAAATATAATGTCTTAAGTTGACGATGATGAAAGTAAATGTTTCTTACTATGTATGATAAAAATTAGTAGTTGCTCTGAGGACAGGAGAGCTCGGAAGGCTATAGGGAAAGCTAGTCTAGTAGGTTTTGGCGGTCGAAAGATAGGGTTTCGAAAAGTACAAATCTTCAAGCAAAACTCGTTACGTACACTCTGTCAGGTAAAACAGTAGGGTGCGATTTCGGGCAATGTCATTGTAGGCTTGTTACTTAGTAGAAATCCAGTTCAGATAGATACAAGTAAAACTATATGTGCTCCGAAAAGTAGTTAGTACCAAATGCGATTCCTTGAAGCTGATACAGTTACAGGCCTATCAACTAGTAATCTACGAAAGTAAACTGTAATGACGGAGTTAATTGAAAGGCTAATTTATATTTGCTTAAAAATCAGGTCGTTTTGTTTTGTAATACTGATTTAAATGTTCAAATAAAATATCATAACGATAACTCGTCCAGCTCAAACCTTTGTAGGGGTAAGAGGTGGGACCATCATCATCATCATCATCACTTGCGTCAAATTACGGTACGGTGCGATTACGATTACGTTTAAATCAACGATCAACGACATCGATGACGTTGATCACGGGTCCCCCACAGACCGTTATTATGTAGAAAAAATTTCCACCCAAACCAATGATTGGACATGGTTTCTGGGACCATTCTGCACCTCTGGGCCAAGTTTCAAAATATTTGCCGGCAGAAATTTCGAATACGGTCAGTTTTAGTATTTTTAGTTGATATTAAGGGGAAATCGCATGTAAAATGCGTAGGAAAACTTCAAAGTTTCAATGTTTTAACTCTAAAACGTTACTGGTCATGGTTTTAAATTGTATTTACATGTAGCAGAATGATATAAAACGATTTACGGAACTGACTTAGCCGGATTAAGCCTTAGTTAAGTGACTTAAGTACATTATTTACAAGTTTATATCTAAATATGTTTTAAAAATTTCTACATTAGGCATTTTTAGGTCCAGAAAGACTAGATTGCACAAAAAATAATTAAAATGGGGTGACTTTGAGCCAAGGGGTGACAATGTACAAAAGATTGTTTTGATAAGCATTAAGTTTATGCCAATATTTGTTTGTAGACTGTTTAATTTGGTCTATTTATGTTCCCAAACCCAAAAATAATTTGATGATATTGCTTCGCAGATCGCAAATTAATATGTTTAAAAAGGCTTATTGATTTTAAATCAAAGCCTATAAGTGACAAATTTAAAAATGATGCGCTCATGTTCCAGTTCTGAATCGATTCGTTCTGAATACAAATAAAAGAAAAACAATTATGTGACGTGGCAAGTTTGTAGCATTGCATTAATAATATTTTTTTTTTTTTTTCAAATCGTTTA
Source organism: Culex pipiens pallens (assembly GCF_016801865.2). NCBI lineage: Eukaryota > Metazoa > Arthropoda > Insecta > Diptera > Culicidae > Culex > Culex pipiens. Next base: position 113,860,913 of record NC_068939.1, read on the forward strand.
GAAATTTGAACCATGCGAATGAAATGTAGTGAGTATTTCAGCTGTCATTTAGCTCAAACATTTTTGTTGCCCCGTGTAATAATTATAATTAGCAAAAGTTTAATGGCACAACTTCCCACAGGATTAATATTTCAAACCAATTATGATTTTGCAAGGTTGCAGTTAATCATCATAAAAACTGTATTTTATAATTGATTAAAGTATTGTTGATACAGTTTGATCTTCGTTGAAATTCATCAAAACATATTATTGATCAGCAAGTACTTTTACTGATAATATATTAAGTAAAACAAAACCTACTCCTGTCTCATGTGAAAACACAACAACTCATCCACTATTTTAACAAGCCTGGCATATCTTAAGAAAATGTGAAAATAGTATAGTCTAATACTTATAAATATTTACATATGAAGGAAGATGTAAGTTTTCAATGTAGTTTGTGTCTTAAAACTCTTGTCGGGGTCCAACAATAAGGCTAATAATCCTTTGTAGTTTTTTTTGTTCTTATTTAACCTTTTATGGAATTTTTCAAAATTGTAGGAGAGGACAACAATATTTGCAATGAGTAATCCTTACAATTCATGCTTATCGAGCTTGTTGTTAAGCTATTTAGTTATTAACAAACGTAAAATTTGATACAATGTCACCCCGTGGCTCAAAGTCACCCCATTTTAATTATTTGTATGCAATCTAGTCTTCCTAGACTCAAAATTGCCTAATGTAGGAGTTTTTAAAAAATATTTAGATATAAACTTGTAAATAATGTACTTAAGCCACTTAACTACGGCTTAATCCGGCTAAGTCAGTTCCGTAAATCGTTTTATATCATTCTGCTACATGTAAATACAATTTAAAACCATGACCAGTAACGTTTTAGAGTTAAAACATTGAAACTTTGAAGTTTTCCTACGCATTTTACATGCGATTTCCCCTTAATATCAACTAAAAATACTAAAACTGACCGTATCGGAAATTTCTGCCGGCAAATATTTTGAAACTTGGCCCAGAGGTGCAGAATGGTCCCAGAAACCATGTCCAATCATTGGTTTGGGTGGAAATTTTTTCTACATAATAACGGTCTGTGGGGGACCCGTGGTTGATTCATCGATTAACAGCATTGGTTCTTAACTAAATTTGTTAGTACGACAGCGACGCAATGGCAGAATTGGCTTCTTTGGTCATAGGGAAGGTAAACAATAAAAATGCACGAAATCAGCCGATTTCGTAAAGAATCTCTCATATTATTTTGATTTCATATGCATACACTGCCCATGTTCGCATAAATGTCCCATATGCAAAAATAGCAAGCTGGGAAAAACGCATTTGAAGTTTGTCCCATACATAAGGCTACGTGTTAAGTTTTCGCGAAAAAACTGGATTCACTCCTGATTTCTAGAACAAAGTACTGGATGTTATAGGCTCTTTTGAAAGAGCACACGATTTTGAATCAAACTGCATCATTAACTCAAAAGTGATGAAAATGCATATGGGACATTTATGCGACCAGGGGCAGTACATCGGTTATGTTTTTTTCAAGGTACAGTCCAGACTCGATTATTCAAGGCCTTCGGATAATCTAGTCTGGACTAGAGGTGGGCAAAACTGTTTTTTTTTTAGGAGCCGCTCATTTTCGCTCTTTTTCAAAATTTGGATGAAAAGGTTTTTTTAAGAATCGTGTGATTTTATAAGTTATTTCACATTGGACTTTTACAAATTATTTGATAAAAAAAATAAAACTGAAAACGAGAAGATGCCCTTGAAAACCATAGGTCTTGGCGGTCTCTATGTCAAGATTTCTACTCGAACCTAAACATTCGAGTAATTGAATGGCATCCAAACTTAAATCTAGGATGTTGGAAAAATTGCTATTAATTTAAAAATTGCGTTTATTTCAGCAAGAATTGAACTTATGCTGATATATTATTTGGAGAAAACATTCTGTGAACTCTTTTCTACTTTCTGATTAAATCGATAAAGTCTACAAACGCTAAAGTTCAATCGGACAAAAGTATTTTTTTTTTTCAAAATCTCTTAACAATTCAGTAGATAGTTGGTAATATTTTACAAATTATGCAGTTGCAATGCTCAAATTTGTATTCCGGTGATACTTTAATGTACAATCAGTTGAAAGTGATTTTTTTTTCATGTTATTTAAAAAATCATTTACTTTTGGGGTTATTTTTTATAAGCATTGAAATATTTGAAATTGCATTTTCAATTCTCAAAAAACAAATGTAATACTACTTTTTTTTGAAATTCCGGTTCTTTCAAAAGACCGAAGTTTTAAAAAGAACCGCGGTTCTTTTTTTGTGAGCCACGGTTCTTTCGCTCTTTTTAGTTAAGGGGTTACATACATGTAGAAAATCACAAAATTTCATATTACAGAAAATTTATTAAATCCACTTTAAAGATGATTTTCAATCACTCCTGAAAGTTTCATGAAGATATTTCATGATTTAACTGAGTTGGAGACGATTCAAGCTCAGAATTTTGCCATGCGCAAAGCCAACTGTCTAACTTTCTGAGCGTTTTTCTCTGAACACCAAGTTGATTTACGGGTGCCACGATATCTCGAGATGGGATGGACCAAATCGGCTGAAACTTTGAGTGAAGTCCGATTTTGAAATTTTGAATTTTCAAAAAATATAAAAATTTAAAAACTGGTGATTTTTTATATGAAAAACAGAAAAATATTTTTATCTTTTTTTGAAATAAACTTATTGAAAATCTGCTTTCGTCATGCACACGGAACCGGTTTAACGAGTCTTCACCAAAATTTTGAGCCGATTTGGTCAATGCAATGTTGAGATATCGTGGCACCCGTTTTTTTAAACAGCAAGCATCAAATAGCTATATCTCGGCTATGATACAACCAAATGTCTTGAAATTTGTTTAAATAATAGATGAAAATGTATATTTCAATGCCATGAAAACAGATTTTGAAAAAAGTTTAAGTTTTGCTCAAATCAACCTCTGACATGTTTGCTGATTTACATGTATTTAACCCCTTAACCGGCTCTTTGAGCGGCTCGCATTTTTTTTGCTCAACTCTAGTCTGGACTGGTAATTGAATTTAGTCCCGATCATTTTGTTCAAATCTTGTATTTATTCAAGTATCTATTTCAATGGTTTAGTAATACTAAACATGTATAAACTACGCTTCACATAAAACATTCCCGTGAGTTCGCCGAATAGGTCCTAATCCAAATAAACTTTCGCACCTAATGTTCGCTCAGCTTAAAATGGCAATGACTAATTGCTTCTGGAAGATTAAAACTAATTACAATATTTCCTTTTACGTTGCATCCAAAGTAATTTATCGCTCCAGAAAACAGACTCAGCCACAAAACCACAAAAGAGAAGGGTGAAGCTGGAAATCAGATTATACCATAAAATCACCACCTTTTTCTAGCGAACGAAAATAACAAAGTTTGAATTAAAAAGCTCCTGGCGGAAGATCCGTCCCACTCATTTTGGCCGACGTTGTTCCGCCAGGCAAGGCCGGGAGGGTGGAAACGACACTTTAATACTCTCGCCCTTTTCCCACCCTGGTTCTGAATGGGTTGGTTAAGGACGCAAGAGGGAAGATTAGTCAACTGAACTGTGAAAGTTGCAGGCGCAGGCCAACCAACTCGAAAGCTCACATGAAACCAGGAAAGGGAGGGGGGAAATGCACTGCTGCTGGTGCTGCTCGGATTGCACCCGGTCTGCTGGAAATGGCAGATACAGCTAGAGACAGTCGGCAAAAACTTTTCCTTCTAATACCACCAGTAAATTCTAACAAATTCACATTGATCCCGGATTCTTGGCGCTATAGCGAGGACGTGAGGACGGTGAATGGTTAGGGGAAGGTTTGAAATTACGATCGTTTTAATTTAATTCAAAATTGCAATTTCAAAAATAAATTCAAAATTGAAAAAATTAAAGATAATTTAGAAAGATATAGGTTTCCGCAGTCCCGAGAGATTATAGTTCCGACTCGATTTTATGATGTTCGTTTATCTAAAATGCTTCATCTTGAAGGAATTGCTCACTACGTAATTCTCCACCGACCCCAAACAGAGAAACCTCCAGCCACACTGTGGCTCCAGTTCGGAGTAGCAACTCAGTGACGATGAGCCCCTGAAAGACCACGGAACAAGTTGCAGCTGCGATTTTAAAAAGCAAAACGATGTATCGAAACTTGGCTGGGCTGCTCCCCGCCATCACACGGAAAAGTTTCCCGCCCGAGAATGAACTGCGAATGGTTCCGCTCGAAACTCAGCCCGGGCACTGTTGTTGCCGACGGTGTCGGACTGTGCGGATAGCCAGCTTTGTCCCGGAACTTTTACCGCACTATCAATTTCCACGCGCGGATCCGTGGTGTCGTTGGTCACCGCGTCAACCCGGTGGTCACCGTGGCCACTTCACTTTTTATCCCCCCGGGTGGACCGTCGCTGTTGGCTCGATTGTCGCCCTGATTGTTGTCAGTTAATGGTCCGCCCCGAAATGGCGGGGGCTCCGAGCACAGCGCACCCACGCCTGTGACGAGAAGTGACACTTTTGGCGTACGATACGCACCCGGAGTCACGGGAGTCACGTGTTATCTGGGTGCTCGGCGGAGTGCGACGATAGACAGTTGGAGATAAGAAGTGGGAAATTGATTAGAACGGATATTCATCGCATTTTGGAGCGAAAAGTGACTGTGAGATGAAAGAAACGCTGCTTCAAGAGCAGTTGTTTGATTGACAGATTCAATTTGAATGTCCTGTTTTAATCTTTGAATGGGGAAATGGAAGATTTTTCAATTGCGATGTTCAATTTGAATGTAAATTAAAGTCATATCCCGAGCAGGTGGAAATAAATGAAAAAGTTCAAGTTCTGTTATTGTCAGGCGGTCAGAATTTGTTATTAAAACACTTAGACTAGCTGTTATAATAACACAAAATAATAACAGAGATGTGTTCGAAAAATAACTCATTCTGTTATAAAAAATAATTAAATGAAAATCCAATAACAGAGAAAAAAAGTTGCCGCAACTCAATCAAAATTTTCCCATGGTGTTAACCAGATTAAGCAAAATAATAACAAATTGGGCAAGGGCGCTTAGAATTTTTTGAAACAAATTATTGATGTCCTTGGGAGGTATATCAATAATTACAAAAATCTTTTTTTTAATTTAATAAGAGTTTTGGTATAAAGACAAGTGGTTCAAGGCCAAAATAATGTCATTGACAAACAATTTCCCGAAGTTCTAGCCATATTTAGCAAAAATAAAATATTAACAAATTGGGTTATGGAAAATTGGTAAAAATTATCCAAAGTTCAACTAAAATTCAACAACATAAAAAACAAATTTGGTTATGACTACTGGTTGTTTTCTTTAAGTTGGAATATCACACGAATCCATGTGCCATAACTTGAGTTGTTATTGTCTTCCTCTTTAGCATTCTCTCATAAGATCTGTTCAATAACAATTTTTACCCTTTGTTTTGGAAATGTTACTATTTTTTATGACAAAATAAGATATTTTAACAGAACTTATTATTGAAATGACCTCCGTTTTTTTATTCCCATCTGCTCGGGATGTTTACTCGATTTGAATTCACAAATCGTAACTTGTGATGCTATTTTGAGACACGTCTGATGTAAAAAGATAGGACGTGTCACAAGATAGCACACAAACGATGAAATTATAACAAAACCATATCAGATTGAGATTTAATCAACAATTTTGAAGTAAAAAAAGTGTTTTTATTCATCGAAAGGCTGAGAGAAAATTGCAATTTCTCAGCCAAAACTACATTTCTGCTAACGAATTTCACAAGATGTTCTAAAACAACTTTTCTCCTACGTTGTCTTTGTAAACGTCTTAAAACACCTTAAAATACAATTTTCTTAAACATGTTAAAATCAAATGAAGCGTACGGGGTAGAGCATTCAATTTCCCGTAGTAGCAAAAATCCTGGGAAACAGGATTTTTATAGCAAATTTTCTGGGAAATCCTGAAAATCCCGTGAAATTCAAATTCATTGCAGATTATTCTAATCGTTGTTCTGATTAATACGGTAAACGAGAAAAATCTTATGCTAAATTAACCCTCTTTTCCCCGTGGTTACTTCAAATAAACAAAACTTTGAACTGAAATTTCTAGGAACTAAGACCATTTTAATCGTGCTCTAAAATGCAGGTATTCATGTAAAATGTATGCTAACATCTCCCCAAAATTCAATTTGGTCAAGAACAAGCAAAATAACAGGGCAAAATTTAAACAAAAATTATTAAATATTTGGTCAATTACTAAGATTTGTATTCGAATGCTCGTAATAATTAGCAAAGCCATTTTTCTACATAAAAAAAAAACGATACAACTTAAGCCTTGAACAAGTGCCCTGTGAAGGTTCCTCTTTTGCCATTTTGATAGCCACCTGGGTATGTCAGCACCTAAATATTGAGATGAGATTTATATAAAAAAGTCAAAGCTATCTTTTTTTAAACCAGAGTAACCATCAGATTTCGATTCTAAAATTTCCGGTTTTTTCACGGTTTTTACTCGATACCAAAAAAAATCCCAGATTTTTTACGCCAATTTACAATACAAATAACTTTGAAAAATCTTTTCCACGGCCCTAAGAGTAAAAAAGGACTCAAATCTGACATTTATTATTTTTATCAAAAGAGTGGATCATCAATTAAAAATAAATAATAAATTTATGAAAAAAATACAAATTTTAAAAGCAATTTGTCTGTAACGATTCAAAATAAAATAACCATATGATTTTTTTTAATATTTTCGAAATTTGGTTCTAACTTTTGAATTTGTCCATTCTTGGAGAAGTGAGGATTTAAGAAAAATCAAAATTAAAAAAAAACTAGCATAAAAATAAAGCACAAAATTTCACAATTGAATCAAATTTATTCTTGAATGTAGAGCAGTTATCTATGGAATCGGTATTTTTTCTTAATTTTTTTTTGTATTTTTTAATCCAGCTGAAACTTTTTTGGTGCCTTCGGTGTGCCCAACGAAGCCATTTTGCATCATTAGTTTTGTTCATATCATTTTCCATACATGGAATTTTCTCTAATCCATATAAATGTAATTGTCTCTTAAATGTAAAGTGAAAATGTTCTAATAAACGTGTTTAAAAAAATACAAATTTGGCAGTTGTCCATACAAAACTGATACTTGAAAATTCAAAAATCTGTATCTTATGAAGGAATTTTTTGATCGATTTGGTGTATTCGGCAAAGTTGTAGATATGGATATGGACTACACTGAAAAAAATGATACACGGTAGAACTTTTTTTTGTGATTTTTAATTTAAGTTTTTGTCACTAAAACTTGATTTGCAAAAAAACACTATTTTAAATTTTCTTTATTTTCTGATATGTTTTAGAGGACATTAAATGCCAACTTTTCAGAAATTTCCAGAATGGGCAAAAAATCTTTGACCGAGTTATAACTTTTTGAATCAATACAGATTTTTTCAAAAAATCGAAAAATTGGTCGCAAATTTTTATCTTTTTTGTGAAATTTTGATAAAGTGCACCGTTTTCAAGTTATAGCCATTTTTAGGTAACTTTTTTGAAAATAGTAGCAGTTATTCATTTTTTGAAATAAGTGCCCATGTTTGCCAATTTTTGTTAAAAATATTTTTGAAAAGCTGAGAAAATTCTCTATTATTTGCTCATTTGAATTTTGTTGATACGACCCTTAGTTGCTGAGATATTGCCATGCAAAGGTTTAAAAACAGGAAAATTGATGTTTTCTTAGTCTCACCCAAACAACCCACCATTTTCTAATGTCGATATCTGATAATATATGAAACATTCGTGGAATTCTTTTCGAAAACAATATTTTCAAAAATTCAAAATCCAGACTAACATTTCAAAAGGGCGTAATGAAGAATGTTTGAATGTTTGGAAAAATTACATGAACGAACTAATGATGCAAAATGGCGTCTTTGGGCATTCTGAAGGCACCAAAAAAGTTTCAGCCGGATTAAAAAATACAAAAATAATCGAATGATCGAAATCTCAGAGAATTGCTCTGTATGTGATTTTTCATGAGTATACCGTATTTTTTAATCCGTTGTTGGATCACTAGATTGATTGGTTTGTAGATTTTTTTAAAATAGATTTTATTTATCAACTTGCGTTCGTTCTATTTTTATGTATTCGTTCAAACCTGGGCAACATTCTGAAATGAACTATTCAAACCTGTTTTTTTTTGTTTTAGAATTTTTTCATAAATAATTTCAATTTTTGTTTTGCTGAATTGAATGTTTAATAAGAGCAGTTAAACAAATGTTACCCTTAAACTGACTATTTTATTATTTTCGTTATTTTTAAAGAAAAAAATGTTTGTGAGTCATTGCAAAACTCATAAGACATCTGAGAATGCAAAGATTAATACTATTGAATTACTATGGAAACATTGTCTTCAAGGGAAATAGTTTGAAACTCAAAAAGTCCTTCGTTTGGCAATCATTGAAGTAAAACTACAATTAATAATATGGATATTTGCCCAACAGCTATTCCCAGTTTTTAATGCTTCAGATATTGAGATTTTTTAAAATAACCCTCAGTGCACTTTCAAAACACCGAAGCCAATAAGTGGAGAAAATGTATACCTTCATTTGGATTTCGGTAATTTTCGAGAAACATTTTTCCAGAAGTTCTGATACGGAGCATCATGTACCACAACATTTAAGCAAAATTCAATAAAACATTGGGACAAAATGCGACGATTTTCACTTGACACAGATTTATTGCAGCGTCAAAGATTCATTTTGCCTTGACTAACTTAATTAAATTCAATTTGCATTCATATTTGTACAGAATCCCAAAGATTATACCAACAAACTGTACCATTACCATTACATGCTCTTTACTTAAAAAAAAAACTATATGACAGACTTGATTTTTCAGTCTCAAAAATATTTTTACCGGAAAGCTCGTCCAATTTCCCATAAGTTAGCCTTTGACAGCTTTTCAATTGGATGCATGGGCTCACAGATATAAGCTTAATTACATTACTCATTACTGAAAACAGAACATTTTTTTCAGTGTAGTAGAAATCTGGAAGGTAAATCATCCTACGTAAATATTAAAACGAGTCAAATTGAAAAGCTGTCAAAGGCAAACTTATGGGAAATTGGACGAGCTTTCCGGTAAAAATATTTTCGAGACTGAAAAATCAAGTCTGTCATATAGAAAATGCCAAAAACCACCAAAAAAGCTGTTTTTTCAACATTTTTATTTTTAAAACCGCTGTAACTTCGCAAGGATTGAACTTGGGACAATGGTCAATATGGAGACTTTTATGTAAAATTGTCTGTAGAATCGATTCCCACTATCGGTTTTTGAAAATTTTGACGTTTAGACCACTTTTCAAAAACACAGTTTTAGTAAATGATTTTTGTATTTTTTTAGGAGAGACATACCATCCTACATTTTTCGTGAGTCTTTTTGTCACTTTTTAGGCTATTTCCTCAAAAATTTTGAACGAAAAAAAATCGTGACTTCACCTTAAAATTTAACTTTTAAACATAAAAATTGAAAAATCCCATAGAAGTGGCGTGTATTTTTCTTTCAGTGTATTTTTTTCAGAAAGCCCGTCCAATTTCCTACAAGTTTGTCTTTGACCACTTTTTGGTACGATGCAACGCCTTCGAGATACAGTCATTTTTAAATTACAGAATACAAAAAATATCTAAATAACTTACGCCCTTCTCAAATGATATTTTCGAGTACAATTGGCTCCGTATACACAAAAATGGCTTATATACGCCTAAGATAACATGTATACAAAGTTTCATTGAAATCGGAGAGGGTCGGGTACAAAAGTACCAGAAAAATTCCTGATTTGAGATGGAATTGCTCCATATAAAAACAAAAATAGATCAAAACAAACGATTTTTAGTTTCAAGCACAACTCAAGCTTGTCAGTTTTTATTTTTATACTGAGCTTCAAATTTCTTTGAATTGTTTACCAAAAAACATAATCTATCCTGTAACTTGAAAATCAAGGGATGCAATATCCAAGTTGCGCTGACTAAAAAATCAAGTTCTGCTTGAAATGTTGACACGTCTTTTGATGGCTCAAAATTTAGCCAAGATAAGTCAGGTTTATTTTTGAAAAAGCACGACAACAAACAAACAAAAGCTGCAAGTTTTAATGAAATGACTCTAGCAAAACTCACTCACAAACGTTTAAAAAAACTTCAATAATCGAACCTTTATTTCTTTTTTATTATAGTTTTAAGGCCAACTGGTCACAATACTCTTCATTCCCAGCTGGTGGGACGAAACAATGTTTACTATTCCTACAAATGACATGGGGTGAGAACAAAATCCATCATGCATGTTACATAAAGAACATAAAATATAATTTCATGTAACGCTTTCAACCCCCACCTCCTCATCGCGTTCCAACCGTGCCCACAAAAAGTGCTGCCCAAACATTGTTACCACGCAGCAATGCACTTGTCGCTAATAGCCCCGATAAAAACGACATAATTAATTAAGTAATGTGCATTCATTACCGCGAGGCCACGCTCCAGGGCTGGTTCCCGACCCAAGCTCGACATGTGCGGGGGTGGTGTGGAATATTTTAGCACCTGTTTTCATGGCCCCTCGTAAAAAAAAGCTGGCCTCGAGGCCATTGAAGGTGAAATTGCGTGTGTGTTCCATTCTAACTCTTTTGTTCCCGGGGAAAACTTTTGTGCATATGGTGTGTGCCCTTCGTAGAGCCAGGTCAGTCGTTAGTGTCTACATAGCAGCACCCACAGAATTAGGCGTTACACTTTTCCGGGAGTTGGCGGAAAATAATGGAGACATCAAATTTTATGTTCCGATGCGCGACGACTTTTCGAGCTCACCTTCGTATTGGTAGTGATTTTCATGAGGGGGAGGCAATTTTCCACCCTATTGAGCACTCTTTTTCTAAAAGTGCTAACCGTTTGTATCAGGAACACTTGAAAAATTGAAATTATTCTGAAGCAACACGGGAAAAATGCGAATTATAAACCAGTTTCCTTTCATCAGATCAGAGATTCGACAAGTCGGTGCATTCCAGCCAACTAATAACTAATTAGGGAATAGTTTAAAGCAGGGCTGTGGAGTCGGAGTCGGAGTCGGAGCCGGAGTCGGTGGAGTCGGGTCTTTTTGGAGACCTGGAGTCGGAGTCGGAGTCGGAGTCGTCAAAACTCGAATAGCTGGAGTCGGAGTCGGAGTTGGAGTCGGCTAAATTTTATGAGCTGGAGTCGGAGTCGGAGCCGGAGTCGCCAATTTCTGATAAACCCGGAGTCGGAGCTGGAGTCGGAGTTATCTCAAATTCAATAAAATTTATGAACTTTTTTATTGTTCAGTTTTTTTTGTTATAATGCAAATTAATTTACAAAACTTTTAAATGCCTTTTTTTTAAACCTCGTATTGTTTTTTTCCGTTATTTTATATGTTGATTCAAGAGATTTATCAGATGCCACTATGATTCACTATGATCAGTAAATGATAAATTTCCCCTAATTTACCCATGTTTGTAGTTTCATAACTCATAAAATTATAAATAATTAAGGTTGTGCAGGCATTTTTATTAATATTCAGTTGATGCTTGACTCTCTCCTTTTGCTTCTTTCAATTCAATTCAATAAGTACTTAATATTTTTGAAACATTGTTAAGATTGACCATTAAACTATCAACTATTAGGTATATCAATCTATTACTTGGAACTCAACAGGCTCATTTTGTATATTAATAAAAAAAACCAAAGGGTCGTGTTGTAAATATTTGAAACTGACAGAATATATCAAAAATAAGTTGCAACTAATTTTGAAATCATTATTGAAAATATTAGATATATCGATTTCCTTAATGCTTACTATTTCTCTACAAAAATCTGAAAGTGTGGATCCATAAAAACATCGTTGAACAAATCTAACAAATATTTCTTTTCAAATGTCATTAACCGGGGTAACATTGATAAAACTTGATTTTTTCAAATTATTATAATAAAAAATCCCAATATTCTAAGAGCAGAATCCAATTTTCAATTCAATTCAATTCAATTGGTGTTAATTAGAATTTATTAGAATTTAACAGTTCTGCTCTAGGATGTTACATTTGCAATTCAGAGATTTTGAGAACCTTTCAACTGAGATCAATTCATAAGCCTTTACAGGGAGAGTACATGTTTCTAAGTTTAGATTTTGCTAGCTGCGTGCTCTTTTAGGGAAAATAAATTTGGAGAAAAAATCCTAAGAATCCAATTTTACTTCTTGAGGTACTCTGATTTTGCAAAATCGGGGCCGGCATTTACAAAGCGGATTCAGTAGCAGTTTCATTCTCAACTTAATGTTAACATGTTAAGGTTAATGTTAACATTCCATAGGTCGCCTCCCTAAGGTGTCGTGATAAGGTCCAGTTTGTGACGATACACTACCTTCCCTTTTACTAAGCAATCGATTCCAGAAGGGAAAAGATCACCAGTTGTGTTGGTCCGAGCCGGGATTTGAACCCCGATCTACCGCTTACGAGGTGGAAGCGTTACCACTGGGCTACGTGGCTCGGTCATGTGCAGAGCAGAACATGTGAGTGATGTTATTATTACTTCTCATTTCATTTAATTTATTTCGTTGTTTAATCATTACTTGTGTAAGTTATTTTAAGCTGAGATGTGGACTACCTTTGAACAGCTGATTAATTCAAAGTTGGGAACAGAGTTTGAGGGTGCTTAAAGAATCGACTATGTCTACTGAAGGAAAGTTACAAAATAACCTTTAAAATAGCTAATAGGTGGGGGATAGCTAGAGGAATGGAGATTTTATTTAAACATTTTTTATGATATTCTTAAAACTCTTAATATTCTTAAGCTGGAGTCGGAGTCGGAGTCAACCATTTGTTAAAAGCTGGAGTCGGAGTCGGAGTCGGAGTCGGCCAGAGATGGCAGGCCGGAGTCGGAGTCGGAGTCGGAGTCGTATGAACCTGAATGCCGGAGCCGGAGTCGGAGTCGGAGTCGGCTTAACTTAGAAAGCCGGAGTCGGAGTCGGAGTCGGAGTCGTCTAAATCATGACCCGACTCCGCAGCCCTGGTTTAAAGCCACAAAGCAAAACACAAACCAAACCCGTTGCAATTCCTTTGGCCAGCCAGGTTCGGCATCATCCAGCCAGTAAAAACTGCGGCCACATTTCGCCACAAACCGACTTGGCCCTTTTTCGTTTTTTTTCGGTTCCGCCACAGGAAGACGGCAAGCTCAAATGGCACGTAAAAACGTGAACCGGGAAAAGGTAATTACGTTTGTTTTAGTTCGTGCATGAACTTCAATGGCCACCCCCTCTTCCACATTGAGCCAGCCCAGTCACGATACTTTTACGGATTTTCCGGCGCTTTCCAAATTGCTTTCAGAGCTGTGTTTTTTTTTTCTTCCTTTGCTGCATTCAGTTTATTTGCTTTCTGCTCAATCTGCGCAACAGTTTTCAATTACTCGCCAAAATCTGTGAAAAATGTGATTACGGTTTAATGCTGGCCACCTCCCACCGCCGTCCGTGCCATACGACCCCCCACAAGCTGGTATTCTGGAACGACAAGGATGAACCCGATGCACAGTGGTTCAAAAGGCTGTTTTGACGAACTTAATTGATTAGAGCAAAAAGTAAGCATTTTCGTGCTTTGACATGTTCTACAACTTTGTTCAGCGTTGTCATGGCCTACTTTTGATGAAATTTGTTTTTCAAAATACTCATCACAGTAGGCTATGGAATTTCTAACTTTTGACTGTTAAGAGATAGAGCTTTGGTGTCTTCGGCAAAGTTGTAGGGCTGAAAATTTCCACAAACTTTGTCGAAGACGCCAAAGCTCTATCTTTGCGTTGAATACCAGTTTTGGAACCTTTTCCATAAATCCCTGCCAAAAACCAATTTTTTGACTAAAACTATGTGGAACTTTGATTTTTGACGATTACAATGTTCAGAAGAGTTGTCAGTAATATCAAAACAAACAACTTTGTCGAAGACGCCAAATTGATAGGAGCTATATGTGATAAGTTATAGTAAGATTTGGTGATAATTTAGCTAGTTTTCGAGCTCGGTATACAAAGCCTCGGGCAAATTTGGGCAAAAACCCATACAATGGGCTTCAAGTATGACTATTCCACTACAAAATGTCGGGTGAATCATTCGTCCGAAGGTTTACGGTCAT